>NC_089729.1:16948963-17248963 GCF_035083965.1 Branchiostoma lanceolatum
GAATTACATTAGTAGACGTTACGTGATATGCATATCATAAAGTACATTTGCAGTGTGGACACTAATGGGTCGCTAATGCTTGTATTCAAATCCCATTGATATCAAGAGAATACAGGTTTCACACGTTCACACGAACCATGGTACAACAACCATCGTATAACTTCACGGTGTTAAACTTGAGGCCACCACGTATAACTAGTACATAAACAAACGTCGACATGCCCTACTTACCACAGAAGCACACGTTGTTAAAAGGACGCTGGGGGGTTTTCTGCCCTTCTGCCTGGCTAAATATATCCCGGAAGGACTGTCTGACATTCAGGAGGGGGTTTCCAATATCCGAAAACTATGTTTAGTCGTGTCGTGAGTCATGACATGGAGTCTGGCTTTGTTCCCATTGTAGAACTGAGGTCAAGCAAAGAAGTGCAGCTGTCGGTGAAGTTTCTAAGGGGGGCGGGGGTTGCTTTACCCCCTTGCTGAAAATACGTACGATGGCTCCGTAGTACAAAAGAAAGGAGAGTGGGTTGTTTGAAAATGTCTTGTCGACCTCCTCAGGTTTTCTCTTAAAGGAAACTCGAACAATACTCAGGGGCCTGAAATCGGATTTGTCAATTTATTTCGTTTATTTCTATACATGATTAGTTCAAACAACACTATAACAATGTATAGCGACGTCCATCATGCAAAAATGCGATGTCGTTGTGATGTGAGAACTCACTGAAAATCGTCGCCGGGGTTTTTGTAGGCTCTCGAAACTAAGGGAATCGTCTTACGGCACGTTTTTGCGCGATTTTAAAATGCTCAAAGTAAGAAGTTATTACGCAAGTAATGTTAGTAAATGTCACTACCATAAGATTTCAGTATTTCCCCCGTATTTTGGGCCCTAATATTGCTTTGGGTGCCTTAACTTTAAGTTTAAGCAAACGATATCTATAACCCCACGTGCACGAATACGCCCTTGGGTTTACCACCGATAAGTGCCTCCAGACTGACTGACTGATCTCAAGCCTCATTTGTCTTTGCCAACTGCAATAACAACTTTTTGTCAGTCAAGGCGGATTCAATGTGCAGGTGCCATACTCCATTCCTGATGGTGCTTGTAATGCTAGCAATGTGCTTTTTGCTCAATTACCACTGGGACTGTATATTACAATTACCACTGGGACTGTATGTTATATCTAACAAAATCTAAAATCACTAGATTGTTACGTTCGTAGTATCTATATATAGCTATAGTGCGTCTGTACTGCAGTAAGGCCACTTGCACTGGTTTGATTGTTATCCGACAAAGTGGATCAAATTACAGATTGCAAATTCCATCTTAATCGTCCAAAGATACAATGTAGAATAGAAGTGACTATTTTCATAACGGACTTATCATGTAGCATGAGACATCCATCTATGAAATGATAAAATGTAAACTTCAAACAGACTAGATTTGCAGCACTGAAATCATAAACCTGGGGCTTGTAAATCCTGAGAAGCAGTTATGATCATTTTGGTATCTTCTATCTCAGAACTAACGTAGAGCACCTAGAATATCAAATTAATGTAAAACTAAAAGGCCAAGAAATTTTGAGAAATACCTGTTGTCCTTCAGACAGCCTCGTGACTAGTTACCAAAAGTCTATCTCGCTAATAAACTCCAGCAGATAGGGACCTAAAGGTTTCAGTTAGGTCAAATACAAGGCTAAGAAAGTTGGAGAGGAAAAAGTACCTGTTATCCTTCAGACAACCTCCAGTTGGCAAGTGAACAAAAGTCTACCTACTAATATACTCCAGTACTGTCTACCTGCTAACACACTCCAGCAGACAGGGACGTTCTGTTAGGTCCATGGGGACGTGGTTGACATGGTAGAGTATCACCCTCAGGCATATGCTGCATTCTCATGTGTTAAAGGTCCCATCTCCTCAATCTGTTGGGTGGGTGCTACCGACATTGATCTAGAGATGTTGTGCCCTGTCCCTGACTTGTCTAATAACACTCGTTGGTGTAACCGTCATCACTCATTATAACTTCATAAACTAATGCAATATAGGTTTCCCAAGTTCATACGACTTAGCAACACGGAAAAGTTCATATTTCTAATGGCTTTAGACAAACCCTTGATTATTAAGTACATCTGTACCTATATTACACCGTTAATAAGATGCGGGAAGAGGCCAAATTCACGTAATTATTAGACAAGTGCTAGCTTGTCATTGTATATATATATTTGCAAACTGTGATGCTTTCTGTTGTGACCTGTACTGAACCCAGTCGGTATGTGTGTACAATAAAGGTCTTCATTCATTCATCCATTAAACCACGTCGTCAGTTGTCATTATTTCCTACACTCCCCCACATACATTCTAAGGGCTTCTCCAGCTGAACATGTTGTAATATCAGAGGGATTGATCAAATTGGTACAGCTCGTTATTCGGAGTGCTCAGTAAAACCCCTATCTCACTGGACCCGCGGCACGTTGGCGACCTTGCTGCGACTGAACAATTTGACAGAGTGCTAAACGAATTTCATGGATAAAAAAACAATTCTTTTTGCGTTTTGTGTGTTTTGTTGTCTTTTTAGCCATACTTGTATCTTTTTCATGATATTTCCAATATAAATTAAAGGGTAACACAAATCCAATATACAACGCAGCGAGGCCATCAATGTGCCTCGGGTCTAGTGAGATAGCGGTTTAAGGTTGTAGGTACTTATATAAATCCAGGCAGTCAGGCTAGCGAATAGATGTGCTCTATTCAATCAGCTTATTGAATTTTTTCTCTTTTACAGTCGAAAATCAAATCTATAACTCGGTTGTGGGTTAGCCTTTACCACTCCAATATACCAGTGTGCCAGAGACTATTTCATGCATGGAGACACCGGTAGAGTGCAGAAGACTTAATATGGTTTAAACATTCTGTAATCTAAAGCAAAACAAGAGTTCGGAGACCTCAAATTTCCATGAAATATGTATTATGCAAATTAGGCCTACATTTGATAATTTATATTCAACTATGTTCACTGTCACATAACTTCCCAATGCCACAAGTATGAAATTCCAGTTATCTACCAATGTGGAATTCCAGTATTTTCTCATAGATTATGCAATTAAGGTCTTCATTTGCATAACTTATATCTATCAATGTCCCTTTATTACTCAGTTACAACATATGTTGCATTTTTGAACTGTCGTACCATTGAACGTAGTGGGTTTATAAAATGTCCCCATTAATTATGCAAATTAGATTCTGATTTGCATTATCACCATTTCATCATATCAAGTAACACTTAAGCAATACATATAAAAGAAATAAGTATACAGGTTTGATTGTATATCCCTCTGTGGTTTGACCAGCTGTCTGGTCCCTGGGGAATATTTGACCCAGTTTTGAAACCAACAGGTGACACCTGTCACAACATGCCTAGAATGGAAATATAGATAATCCTCATTACATATGCAAATCCAGTCCCAATTTGCATAATTTGCACTTCATTGTGTACATCTCTGTCTAAGCTACCTGCATATTAAATAACACGGAAATCTGTCGTTCCTTTCTTCAGTTATTCTCCTTGGAAGATTTTGACAAAAACGCCAATGCAGTTCCAGTGTCACATACCAGGGGCCCAAAATCAACCTTGACCTTTGTTCTCCCAACACCTACCCACATATCAAATAGCATTACAATCCATCCAGACATTCTTCAGTTATGCTGACTTTAAGCATCCGGACGCAAAAACAAACACACACACAAACACATTCAAAACAATATCTCCATGAAAAATTCTCAATTTCTCATGGAGATAACAAAACATAACATAGAGAAGTTTGCAGATACACAAGTCATTTAATGCATGTAAAATTAAGATGATTATAACTCATGATTAAGTATTGTAAATCTTCCTTGAATTCTTGATGGCAATTGTACATTAAACAGGTATTTCCTTAATATTCTACCTGCTGAGTTAGTTTCTTGGCACTAAATTTGTAATGGTTATGGAGATAGCAGGGAGAAGGTTACGATTCATCAGCTTGTCCAACAACAATATGTGGCTCATGGCAAGAGTAAGATGGATAAGATAATTGAATACTTATTATGCAAATAAAAAGCTAATTTGCATAATAAATGAGGAAAGTTTATTAATCCGCTGAAAGCTTGTTGTTTATCTATTCATTCATTGGTTTGGCTGTTTAGGACACACAGCCAGGGCTGTCCAGCTAGCCTGTGGCTATTACATATTTTTTTGAAAATCACTTTTTACATGGAGAATTTCTTGTTTTTGAGGAAGTCATCTAAGATATGGATAAATCAGATCATACAGTAGGAATCTTAGGATTTATAAATCATTCTAATCTTCTTGAATATTTGACCTATAGACGGCATTGATAGTTGTGCATACACAGGTATATGCATCAATAATGAGATATGACTAAAGGAGTGATGAATATGATATTGCTTGTGCTGATCATGTTCTGGACTGCAGAGGTAACTTGGCAGCCAGCTCAGCATATTCCTTCCCGTTCGTCTGGGCCCCCTTTTTCTTCAGGTGTTCTAACGTGCGCACCTGAGAGGTGACAAGACAGAAAAACGGTGAGGATCCATGATTCATTCCTTTGCACATTCATTCTTGAGTGGTCAATATGCTAATAACTGAGCAGGGCTCGAAATTCTTTATTGGAAATAGGTGCACTTGTGCACTCAACCAAAAACATTAGGTGCACAGAAAAAATTGTGGGTGCACCAAATAAAATAAAGTTGAATGTCAGCAAAACATAAATTTGACGATACTGCCTCTCTTAAGAACATCAATCTGTAATTCTATTCAGATTTCAAATTTCAACCAAGCAATTATACATCAAATAAAGTACAACAAAAGGTTATATAATTGCTTTTTCTGATACTTACATTTCAAGAATATTCTGTATGCTAGTGTACAAGAGAACTATTATCTTATAGAGTGCAAAAATATCTATGTGCACCAGTGCACCCACAGTCAAAAATTAGGTGCACAGCTTCAATTTTGGGGGCACAAAGGTGCACATGCACCCACTATTTTGGGCCCTGCTGAGGCTATGCCAGAAAGAGAAAATCTGAAAATGGAATCCTTGTTCACCATTTAGTCTGTTTGCTCCAGTAATTATGGTGAGTCTCTGCCCCCCTCCCGCATCTCTCACTTCTCCCACAGGGCAACACTGAAACTTACATGCTGTTCAGTAATGAGGCCCAGGGGACCAATCAAATGGTTCATTACAACTCGTCTGTTACCAATTTACCCATGTGTGGAAAGCAAGTTACTCCCTATTGGATATTCACAACATGTTCATTACACATGCATGTAGCTATGAGGGGTGTCAATTAGTTTTTGACCTCACACAGAAAGTCTGAAGCCTTTTATTGGGATCATTACTTTGCAGATGATGCCCATTTGAAAATCTGTAATGTTAGGAGTGAGAAGGAAAAACCATGGACAAAGAGCTGTGACCTGAGGTGTGTGGGTTAACTTTAGGGATGTCCTCACCCACTTTTTCCTGTTGAGATACAAACTTTCAAGGCATTCCTGCTTGTAAATCATTTTGACATAATCTATGTCTTCACAGATTTCATCATGGCTTGAGAAACACAAGAATTGACCAATACATTTCTAATCACAGTTCTGGTGTATTCATTATCAATGTTTTTTTCACATCTCACCTACTCATTTTCAAAAGCGCCTGAAAATTAATAACCACAACTTTTTGGAGCCTGCTTTTTTGAGATTTGGTGGATATTCATAAAAGGCGTCATACTTAATATTCATCCTCCCAAATTTGAGTTGTGCCCCTTTTTTCTGGGTGAGGCTGAGGACTTGTTGAACACTCCTCATATTATGTACCTACATTTATGTCATACCTGGGCCTGATATGGGTGTTCAGGACCATGTGATAACTAATAGTATCTAGATCACATAGGGTTCGGGAGTGTTATCACACAGGCTTCCATGGAATATTTTGAATGCATTTTGAACGTGCTGGTTGCACCGCCGTCGGAAATTCGAATTCCAGATTCGGAGGTTAGAATCAATGTTGTTACAATTTTGTGTTCGAGGACACAGAACTCCCTCAACTTCTGGTGCATTCCGCATTGAAATGTGTGTCTTCTCGGGTGGGTATGACCAAGGTATGACATAAATGAAATACAACACTTTGTATTCCGCATCACCCTTGGTCCCAGCCCTCACACGGGTCGGATCCTACCCGCAGTTGGGCTGGTACCTTGGGTGATACGGAATACCCCGTGTTGTATTCTATATGTAAGTTTACCAAATGAATGCTTTAAAGTTTAAGGACCTGTGGGTGGGTCTAGAGTGAAATAGAGATGAAGTAATGTAGAAATGCTCCTCACCATGACCTTGGTGTCTCCGTACCCATGTTTCTGTGCCAGGTTCCACAGGTTGACGGCCAGGGAGCCCATCTTGCCTGATCCCACGTCTCCGTGTACCACCATCTTGGTGAAGAACTCCAGCGCCAGTGCCGACTGTCTCCGCAAAGCCTGTTGTACGGGAATTTAACACTGTAAAAACTCAAAGGGGCGAGTACGCCGCTCCCGGGATTCGAACTCACGCCGATCCCAATCCACACGGCTTTGGAATTCAACACGCTAACCACTAGGCTGAAAGGTCCGGACCGGTTAGACTGGTCAGTTAGTGGAGGTTGATCCCCACTGTTACAACACTTTCACTTTGAATTTGCTGAGACTCTAAAAAAATTTCACTGCAATAAAGCTAATTTTCTTGTCCTGAATCCTCAACAAAGACTGGTAGAAGAATCTTTATTAGTAGAATTTCTTAACCGAACATCACAGTATCTAAGAGTTCTTCTGCATGTGTATGTAATGCATCACAGGACTTCAAAGAAAAGCAACTCATACAGTATACAAACAGGTATATCCAGTCCAAACAGGGCCATCCTTAATACCTTAAGCTACAACACTACCAAAAATGATTTTTCTTGTTTTTTCTAGTTTTCTTGTTTTTACTTAATTCGTGGACAAATTTTCTTGAATGAAGAACTTCCATGAAAATGATAAGAATAAATAAGAAAAGCACAAGGGACCATTTCAAGAATCTTGTCTTGTAAATTCTCACAACAAGAAACATTTTCTTATTTTTCTTAGATAAAGAAATAATTTCTATAAAGGATTTTCTCTCATAAGAATTTTCTAAAATTTTGAAGTTAAAAGTTCTTGTTTTTCTTGTATGGAGAATCTATTTCTTGCCATGTATAAGAAAATACAAGAATTTTTCTCTCCCCTACCTTCTTTTTCTGGTAGTAAGAAAAAACAAGAATTCAAAATTATGAAAACAAGTAACAACTAGAATTTTATTCTTGAGTGTTCTTTATTTTCGTATCAAGAAACCTTGAGAAAGAAATTCTTGATTTTCTTGGGATGTTTAAGAAAATAGAAGAATTTTCTTCTTGCCTTTCTTGAGGTATCCTGCTTAGAAAAACAAGAATTTTCAAGATATCTAAGCTAGAAGACAAAGTTCGAGTCATAACTAGAATAATATTCTTGAATGTTCTTGATTTTCGTATCAAGAACCTTTGAGAAAAAAATTCTTGTTTTTCTTGGGATGTTCAAGAAAATAGAAGAATTTTCTTCTTGCCTTTCTTGGGGTATCCTGCTTAGAAAAACAAGAATTTTCAAGATATTTAAACTAGAAGACAAAGTTCGAGTCAAAACTAGAATAATATTCTTGAATGTTCTTGATTTTCGTATCAAGAAACTTTGAGGAATGCATTTCTTGTTTTTCTTGATAATAATACTTTAAGAAATACAAGAAATACTTTGAAATTCTTATTTGAACTCGTATAATATAATGGTTGTTTCCCGGCTAAGATGAGGCTATTGCAAGAAATAGAAGCCAAGTTAAATTTTCTTTAAAAATCTTGATTGTTCTAGCAAATATCTGCATAAAATTTTGACCAATGGCAACACTTGCCATGTGATCTTTTCCTAACTCCTGATTGGTGGTTTCAAATGCCACAGGCAGTTGACAGCAGGGCCAAAGCTCTGAGAAGTTCATGCCTTCAAGTGCTGTTCACTTCTAGTTCTATTTTGTATTAATTGAAGACTCAAGTCGGTTTCAAAGTCAAAACCCAGGTACAAGAGAACATATACAAGATGGGGATCATGGTCTGAGCCTGCAGCAGATGCCAAATTTTGCACGGAAACACTGGATAGCAGTATGGAAAAGGTAAGTGCCCCCCTCCCCACCCGACTGTATGAAAATCAGCTCAACTTTATTTATCATATGAAAAAAAAAGAAGTCAAAGGGCCCCTGGATGGTTTAATTGTCAAAAGCATCAAGCATTAGAGATAATGATAAGTATACTAGTAGCCTCTTTGGGTCCAACTCAAAACATCTTTTTGGCCGATGAATTAATAGATTTTAATCAAAAAGCGATCCGCACACATTGGAAGATTACATTCCACCAGGGGTGGACTATTTTAAACGTATTGTTTCTGGAAAACATATATAAGGATAGGTTAAAGAATGATAAAACATGATGTGTTTTGTGAAGAAATCAATTCAATTGGAACTTTCACATCTAGAAGCTGGAAGTTAGTTAGCTCAACTCAAAAAGTAAAAATTAATGACATAGTCTTCATTTTTCCCCCAGATGTTGGAAGATGCCAATGGGAATGCCAATGTCAACAGAAATGAGCTTGAAGGGTTTGGTTTCCATAGTCGAAGATGATCATCTGTTAACACTGCCAAGTCAGATGAGGCTGCTCTACACCACCTTCCAAGACGATAAAGAATTATATATTATGAAATATATCATATGCAATAAATCATATAGCATGTTAATTACATAGCAATTTGTAATCTTTATGTTCTTTCAGTTTCAGTAGGCTTTGTATCAAAATTAGTTTTGGTATTTGTACAACAATATTGTATATAATGTATATTATTATTATAAATATTATTTTTGAAAAAATACACTGTAAAGCTTTGCCAATGTCATTTTTTTATACCAGACTCCACAATTTACAGAAATATTAAGCCATCAACATGTCATTTTAACTGTAACTCTTGGAGTGAGATTCTTCTTGTAAGAACATCAGTCTTAAGAGTAAGAAAACATTTCTAGGTAGCAAGAATTGTGTTCTTGAAGTAAGAAAAGTATTCTTGTTGTAAGAAGATTAATCTTAGAAGTAAGCAAACATTTCTTGACAGCAAGAATTGTGCTCTTGGTGGAAGAAAAGTATTCTTGGTGTAAGAATATTAATCTTAGAAGTAAGAAAAAAATTCTTGGCAGCAAGAATTGTGCTCTTGATATAAGAAAAGTATTCTTGTTGTAAGAAGATTAATCTTAGAAGTAAGCAAACATTTCTTGGTAGCAAGAATTCTGCTCTTGATATAAGAAAAGTGTTCTTGGAGTAAGAAGATTAATCTTAGAAGTAAGAATACATTTCTTGGTAGCAAGAATTGTGCTCTTGATATAAGAAAAGTATTATTGGTGTAAGAATATTAATCTTAGAAGTAAGCAAACATTTCTTGGTAGCAAGAATTCTGCTCTTGATATAAGAAAAAATATTCTTGGTGTAAGAATATTAATCTTAGAAGTAAGCAAACATTTCTTGGTAGCAAGAATTGTGCTTTTGATGTAAGAAGATTAATCTTAGAAGTAAGAAAACATTTCTTGGCAATAAACAATCTTTGCTCTTGATGCAAGAAAAGTATGCTTATTGTAAGAAGATCAATCTTAGAAGTAAGAAAGCATTTTCTAGGCAGCAAGAATTATGTTCTTGAGGTGAGAAAAATATTCTTTGTATAAGAAGATCAGCTCTAGAGGTAAGAAAGTATTTCTAGGCGATAACAATTTTTGCCCCTGAAGCGAGAAAAGGATTCTTGATGTAAGATGATAAATCTTGATGTAAGAAAACATTTCTCAGCAATAAGCATGTTTGGTCTTGAAGTGAGGAAAATATTCTTGGTGTAAGAACCTAAATCTTGAAAATAAGAAAGCAGTTCTTGGTATCAAGATTGCAGGTCTTAAGTAGAGAAATGCATTCTTGTTATAAGAACAAAAAACTTGAAAAGAAGAAAGGATTTCTTGGCTGTAAGAATTTTGGTCTTGAAGTAAGAAAAGACGTGTTGGTATAAGAACTTAAATCTTAGAAATAAGAAAGTAGTTCTTGCTATCAAGAATTTTGGTCTTAAGAAGAGAAATGCATTCTTTTTGTAAGAATATAAAAGCTAGCAGTAAGAAACCATTTCTAGGCAGTAAAGTTTTGGTCAAGAATACCAGCCTTTAAGTGAGAAATTAATTCTTAGTATAAGAACCTCAGATCCATGTGTCTGAATCAAGAATATACATAGAAAAAAAATCTTACTGCAAGAATTACTTTCCGGCAGTAACCAAGGTCATTTTTATAAGAAAGATTTTCTTACTACAAGAAAAAGCTCAGTAAGTAAAAAATTGCTTAATTCGTGGACAAAACCTTTTTCTTGAATACAGAAAAATTTGCTTGCATGAAGTAATATTTTTCTGTATGTAAGAAAAAACTAGAATACAAGAAATGGCATTTTTGGTAGTGAATGTGCCTTAGACGCTTCAAAAATGTGAGCTCCGCCCTTCTTTTACTAACTAAAGAGAATGTTTCATAGATAACCTCTTCTCTGAATGCAACAGTTATCTATACAATTCTGATTGCAAAGTACATTGTATATAATTACCTTTGTAAACATCTGCCGTTTCTGATTAGCTAATTTCTAATTTCTATAACTGGTGATGCTTGAATGAGGTTAACCTTCCCCCTATTGCCAAACCCCATGACTAATAGAAAATTAGTAGCCGTATGGCTATTCCAGAGTGCTAAAGGTTAAAAACAACCCCAGTCTACAGTACCTCTTGTTGCTGTAGGTGCTTGAGATGCTCCAGTACTTCAGTGATGAGTGTGTTGGCGATCTGCTGGACCTCGTTTAGAAACTTTGGGTCACCGCCGTACAGTCTGTCGTTGGAGTCGACTGGGAAAACAGAGACAGTGGGAAACATTCATAAGAAACCCTAGTGAAACGCCCTGCCCGGTCGTGTTGTCTCTCACAGTTGAGACTTTCTGGGCCAGGCTGGAGGCCAGCCCGCCTTAGCCCGGGACCTCTCCCCCCCCCCCTCCTTTGGCCCTGATATCGATGGGGTTATCTGGGAGTAACCATTGAAGTTGAAGAAGAAAGTTAGGCTCTAAATTTTGATTTAACCAGCCACACAGTAGAGGAGTTTCCGCCGTATTCGTTGATTGCCTGTGGAAGGTTGCTGAATTTCAAAATTTCCAGAGACTTTGGTGTATGTTTGGCCTAAAATCCTACACTATCACATTGAATGGGGCTAGAAGACCAGCTGATCTCTAAAAACCAAGCAGTGATAGAAAGGAAAGCGGGCAGATTACTGCAAAATTGTTATTTAGAGCTCGCAGATTCATAAGCCGATTTATTTTCCTGAGAGGGTGTGAGGGGGTATTATGAGATTCAAACCATATTTATGATGATAATGATAAACTATGATACTAGTCAGAAGTAAAGACTGACCTTTGTTGACATGATACAGGTAGCTCTCCTAGATGGTGAAAACAGGGGAAAAAACAATGTTATTGGTTTAGGGAAACAGAGTTTCAGCATGCCACCGAAAATTGCACAATGCCTCAATAGTTAATGGCTCACATGTAAAACGTAGTTTAGCGTCAACTTTTGCACCCCGAATATTATCTTTCTTTTAGCCCCTGTCACATAGTTGACCAGCTTCGGCCATTTCCTTTATTGCCAGAAGGTTGGCAAGTCTAAAAATTGCCAGAGACTCCAGCATATTTTTCACTTGAAAATCTGCCCCATCGCATTGGATGGGACTCAGGGACCTACAAACACTGGCCAACCTCTACAAATCCTGCCATGATTAAGAGAACACCTGGTGTATCACTGCTGAAAATGTCATTTTGGGGCTCGCAGACTAAATCACTTTTCATTTTGTGATTTGCCATGTAAAAACCGTTTTTTCTTGTTATTATATATAAGTACTGGTTAGTTCTGCTAGTTTACTTTAGTGACGCTGAAGAAGAGTGATGGATGTCACTCGAAACGTCCGGAAAAAAATCTCTGAATTTTTATCCAGTTGTAGAGTTTGAATTGTCTTGTTTACCTGGATGTCTAACCTCCACAAACGTAAATCGCTTTTCCTACTGTGTGACAGGGGCTTAAGGACAACCATCTTTTTCTGGTAGCTGGGATTAAGAGTGGAGAAACTATGACTAAATCCACAGTTTATATCTGATGTTATACACGTGTTGTTGTTACCTGGCTCATAGCTGAGAGAACACACGTCACGCTCAGGTAGGACCTGACTTTAGCATCACTGTTGTCCTCCCAGGTGTAGTTCTGTAGCACGTTGAGAAGCCCTCGGATCAGGTACAGCACACCCTGGTCTGGGTTATCCTGGGGGGGAGGGGGGCAAGGAGACAACAAATGCTGTCAACTGATTTACATTCGCTGCGTTTTAACGTCGTGGTTGAAACAATTTTATAGTACAGTAGAAATACAAGTAAGACATGTTTGAAGTGGAAAAGTCATCACAAAAATAAAACCCGCGCAAAAGTTTTAAGATTTACAATTTCCATTACTTTTTTAAAATTAATGGAAATTATAAATCTTAAAACTTTTAAAGATTTAGAAATCTTTCATGTTTTATGGGGAACTGCAAATCTTCATCTGCATGTGTTTAACCTTTAGTATACAAGAAGGTGAATTGCAAGTATACTACAATCTATGATAATTATGTATAGCATATTTTAGCATTATCCTTCTGTTGATGAATAATCTTTGAAAGAAACCAGGTAATTCATTGTTAATCGTAGATAGTAGCCTACGTTAGAAAAGGACAAATCAAATTTGATTTGGATTTAAACATAATAAATCTATCTTCAGAGGTAATAAAAGTCAGCATTATCCTGCATCTATGCAATCTATGAGAAAAAATACACAGACTAAAGATGCTACAAGATGCATAGTTCACCGGCACAACAAGCAGGTTGGAGACAAAGTTGTTGATGTACTCGGCCAGGAGAGGTTCCGTGGACCGAACCTTCCCATCCACCAGGATCGTCCGCGGCACCTCGGGCAACAGGCCAATCGCTGCCTTCATAAAGGCATCGCCTAAAAAGAACCGAAGTAAGTGAGGAAAAAGAGACATTAAATTCTCTGACAATGTAATACAGTAGAATCCGCTTATTTGCATAACTGATTTGTCAATGCATTTTATGCAATAATAAGGAGTAGTCCATTAACCCTATGGGACAAAATGAGTGGCACTGAGTGGGGAGGGGGTTGTTGTGGTTACTAGGATGGCACTTGAAGGAAACACACACACTTTGTTTCAAATTCACTCACTCCCAGGTTATACAAAATGTAACATATTGAATTCATAAGCATATCATCAGTTTATTTACACATGTTGAGTGCAAAGGATGGCAAACTTAGCATAAAATTGGCAATTCTATTCTTCCGTATCCTATCACAGCAAATGACAATGGAGTCGCAACAGCTTTTTCAAAACACAAAGGACAATACCTGGGTAGCAAGTTGAAGAAGGCAACCATTTTTTTGTACAAACCATATCCTCCAAAATATTCTGGATTTTGGTATCAATTTTATTTCATGTGTATAGCAAATTTTAAAAAACCTGTTCATTCACCATGACAACATGTTTGTCATGGGAACCCTTCGGCCACACCCACCTTGTGTGAGAGCCCTATTCACCATGTGAACCCTTCAGCCACACCCACCTTGTGTGAGAGCCCTATTTACCATGGCAACCCTTCAGCCACACCCACCTTGTGTGAGAGCCCTATTTACCATGGCAACCCTTCAGCCACACCCACCTTGTGTGAGAGCCCTATTTACCATGGCAACCCTTCAGCCACACCCACCTTGTGTGAGAGCCCTATTTACCATGGCAACCCTTCAGCCACACCCACCTTGTGTGAGAGCCCTATTCACCATGGCAACCCTTCAGCCACACCCACCTTGTGTGAGAGCCCTATTCACCATGGCAACCCTTCAGCCACACCCACCTTGTGTGAGAGCCCTATTCACCATGGCAACCCTTCAGCCACACCCACCTTGTGTGAGAGCCCTATTCACCATGGCAACCCTTCAGCCACACCCAGCTTGTGTGAGAGCCCTATTCACCATGGCAACCCTTCAGCCACACCCACCTTGTGTGAGAGCCCTATTCACCATGGCAACCCTTCAGCCACACCCACCTTGTGTGAGAGCCCTTTTCACCATGGCAACCCTTCAGCCACACCCACCTTGTGTGAGAGCACTATTCACCATGGCAACCCTTCAGCCACACCCACCTTGTGTGAGAGCCCTATTCACCATGGCAACCCTTCAGCCACACCCACCTTGTGTGAGAACCTCGTTTACCACGGCAACCTGGCTGCCATGGCAACCCCACAGCCACACCCACCTTATGTGAGAAACTCGTTTACCATGGCAACCTGGCTGCCATGGCAACCCCACAGCCACACCCACCTTGTGTGAGAGCCCCGTTCACCAAGGCCACCTGTCCTGACACCAGGTACAGGTTGAGTTGGGAGAAGATGTTGTTGATGGATGGAATGGTGATGAAACTGTAGGCAGCACAGGCCTGGAAAACAATACAATTATAGTAGTTACTCTTTTAGATATGGATACTCGTACATGTACCTTTCAACATAAAGCATTATACAGCATATTGACAACAGGCACTGTAAAATTCTCTACTTTGATGAGGCTGAATTACTGTAAATACATGTAAGCTCCCATGCTTTTAATTTCGCGGTAGGGAGTGTTCGCGTCGGTTTTAAGTTCGCGTTTGAGACAATAGTAGACAAGTAGGAATGAGGGCAAAAAATAATCGTGGTGGTTTTAGTTCGCGGCAAAGAGCTTACCGCTAAAAGCGCGAACATAAAACCACCGGAACATTTCTGCATTTACAGTGTATAGAGAGGCACACAAACTGGCAGAGATTTCTCTGAGCAAGGCACATTTTCTTTGACTACATGTATCTGATGATTATCCATAGCAACATCCAATAGGATAAAACTGAGGATGTTATCCATAATAAACCAAATTGGAATTTGCAAATAGAAGCCTGAAATTTCTTATTCCACAGTAGACCACACGTTTTTAAAGGGAATGGAAATTGTTCAATTTCCCTTCCCTCTACCTTATGTAATTTTAAAAGTACATTATGAGCATCCTATACATCACCATCTGTTGATCCTTTACATAAGAGGCTTTTACACTCAGCTGTTACTAATGTTTGATGATTCCTATTCCAGATGTTGACATTTAAAAGTGAACTCATCTCAAGAGTCTCATATTGCCTACAGGGCTGTCTTGTTAAGTGAAAAGGCACCTTCTTCAGCAGAACTTCTGTTAAAGGAAACCCAAGCAATATTAGGGTCCTAAAAATCGGATTTTGAAAGTCAATCTATTTAGTAATTTCCATACATGATTGGTTCAAACAACACTATCACAATGTATAGTGACGTCCATCATGCAAACATACTGAAAATCATTCTTGGGGTTTTTGTAGGCTCGCGAAACTAAGGGAGTCATCGTACGGCATGTTTT
The DNA here is from genome assembly GCF_035083965.1 of Branchiostoma lanceolatum. Lineage (NCBI taxonomy): Eukaryota > Metazoa > Chordata > Leptocardii > Amphioxiformes > Branchiostomatidae > Branchiostoma > Branchiostoma lanceolatum. Next base: position 16,964,601 of record NC_089729.1, read on the forward strand.
TGTTATAAAATGCTCAGAGTATGAAGCTATTGCGCAAATGTGCTAGATAGTGTTAGTAAATGTCACTACCATAAAGATTTCAGCATTTTTCTTATTTCCAAATTTGGGCCCTAACATTGCCTTGGTTGCCTTTAAGAGTATGCAATGAACATTTGATTGTGGTTGCGGCTTTTCCAATTACCGAGTCCATTGAAATGGAATAAACATGTTTCTTTGTTGATCATCATCTTTGTAGATGTTAACATGATAATTAACCAAGGGTCCCAGCAGAGCTGACAACAAGTCAGAAAATTTGTTTCTACTGCTAAATTTTCTCTAATAACAGCACAAATGACACACCTAGGGAATATTAAACCTCATTAGTACTGTTGGCAGCATTGTGGCTATATCCTGAGGGAAAAACTACTGTACTGCAGGTAGACTTTGATCATAAGTTAGTCACGACTCTCTGTTGACATCCAATACTGTAAATGCAATTAAGTTCACCGTGATTTCATTTCGCGGTGGGGAGAAAATGGAGTATTCATGGTGGTTTTTACCTAGCGTTTGAAACAAGGCGGCAAGGTAGGTAGAAGACAAAACAAGCATTTTCATGGTGGTTTTTAGCTTTCGGCGAAGAGGCAAAAACCGCAAACATTAAATCCCCACGAACTTAAGGTCTCATTCATGAGTTTTTTCGCCCCATAGGATTGCATGTTATAATACTTGTTTTACATGGGCGCGTTCGTAATGAAGATATAGAAAATGTGCCAATGTTTTCCATTCCATGTTGAGAATATTTACTCTGGATTATGTAAAAAAATTGACAACATTTACACTACATACAATATCTTTTTATAGCAATTACAAACTGCACTTGGCTACATCCCCAAAAAGCCACTTTCCAGCTGCAAGCGCATGACCGCATTACACACGATGCCCGGGCTGTGTACCTCCGACCTCGCGCGCGGCCGCCAAACTTTGCCTGCTAATTTCTTCAGTTACAAACAAGCTTTCATCAGTTTGACGCTTGAGATCAGCTGGGCTAGCTAAAAGGGAATTTCCCCCCGATATAGACACACGTTCATGCAGCCGTTCATTTTTGGGGGCACAGACTCTTTTAGGGTACCCACTTGGAGTAATACAGGAATGAGACCTTGAATGTATTTACTGTAGCAGCTGCACTGGGAGTGAAGAAGTAGCATGTAATAGGATCAGAGTTGCAGCTTTTTCAACTGCCAATAGTAAGTAGTCCATTGAAATGGAAGAAACATGTTCCTTTGTTGAGTCATTTCCAAAGGTTTGGCCAAAAGGAGTTGTACCTAACTTCAATAGAATCCTTTCATATATGAGAAAGGGCAAGACCTTTACACAGATAATGATGGGTCTTCTTTGAGATCCGTCTAGCCTGTGGTTACATGGTACTTTTATGCAGAGGCTTGCAACATTCATTTATTTTTTTTTGAACAGCTGTTTCACTGCATATATTGGTTGGGTATAATATGATGACATGGCAAACATGCTATCATAATGGTAAAAAAAGGAATGAGTATATGATATGATAAGAGAAATGAATTTCGCAAATTAATGCCATTTTCCAATTTTCTCTGGAATTAGAATGTCCTGGGTCTTGACGCTGTCAATAGCTTTAACCTTCTGTATGCTAAGGTAACTGTTTGGTACCAAATTTGTATTGGTTAGGGTTAGGCACCAGGGAAAAGGTTATAGGCACCCAGAGCATTTTATGAGGTTTGAAAACTAGAAATATTCTAGTTGCTACAATCTTTATGAAATTGACATTCAATGCCACTGTTTACCGCATTTGCGGGCAGATTTCTTATCAAAAGTGCTCAAAAGCGGCACAAAAATAAGCTACATGGTGATCTTTTAGTTTCACGCGCCTAGTGTAAATAGACCGATACCATAGCCCCGCCCACCTCCGTCAAAACGTAGAAATGCAAAATTAAATCATAAAAATGCAACTATTTGACGAACATGCAGTCACTCTCTCATTGGTCAGGATCAGTCTATTAGGGCTTGGATTTTTTTATCAGTTCTCACCACAGAACGACATTGATCTTTGCTTCTTTAATGTCAATATGTAATGATTATGGTAATAGTGTTATTGAAACTTACTAAGTGTAGGAATAACTAGAAATTGGATTTTTTTAAATTCAAGTTTCAAGCCTCATAAAATGCTCTGGATGCCTTTAACAATATCAATCCATCACAATTTTACAGGCTATCTTTTGGATAGAAATGCGTGCTGAGTAATGTGTTTCACACTCCCTCAGATAAGAGATTGACAGGAGTAAGAAATTACAACTTCTGAAATACCACTTACTTGACCCTGGATCACAAAAAACGCCTGCCCTTTGACTTGACCAGTATTTCTGCTATTCTTCAAAATCTGTTATTCTCATTTAGTTCATCCAGTTGCTTGACTCTCTTATGGAGAAAACAGCAACTTCTGTGAAACAGTTCACTGCCTGGCATGGCTGACATACAAGCTAATACACTTTTGCCAACTGCATGGATGCATAAGGCCACACCAATTTCTTTGGTTTGTTCTCGAAATCGCCTCTCCTGTTTTTCACATTTTGAAGAAAACAACAATTGGGTCACTATTCCCATTCACAAACTTTTACCCACAATTTTACTATTTGTTCAGTTGTAAAACTAAATAGCCACCAAAATAGATGATAAAGGCCTGCACATACCTAAAAAGTGTGGTCACATTGATCATAAGTTATAATTTTTGATTTATTACAACTATTTCTCAATATCAATTCATATATTACATAGCAAAAGGTAATTGTGTTACTGAAATTACATTGTATAGTAATAGATCAAAGAAAGGGGTGCATTGCATAAAATGAGCCATACAACGCTGAAACTTGAATAATCCTCTTATTCTTTTTGTTATATAAACCCTTATCTTCACCCCAGACTATCTGAAAAAAGATTTTTCATCATTTTTTTTCGCCCTGTCGCTCCAATTCTTTTCTGAAAAAATCCGAGAAGCACCAAAAAAATTGGTGTGGCCTAATACAGACAGTTGTGCCAGACTTCCAACTGAAAGTTCACAGCACAATATACACACAGGTTAATAACACACTGACCCATACATAAAAAAATCCATAGCTAAACAGACATTTCTATCAGTTCAGGTGACAATTATACTTGCATCTACATTGTAATTGAACCGCAGGGAAAATGCCAATTAAACTCACAGTGGAGTTTTCTGTATCTGTATCTGTATAGCCGGTATAACCACCCTTCTGCGTAACACACCACCAGTTTTGAATTTTTAGTTACTACTTTCCCCTATCAATCAATATTAATTTGCTATTTCAGCCATTGATGTTAACATGATGATAGACTGAACAGGAAGTTTGACTAATATCCCAGCAGGGTTGAAAACAAATCAGGAAATATTATCTGTTCTACTGCTAAATTTCCTCTAATAACAGCACAAATGACACACCTAGGGAATATTAGACCTCATTAGTACTGTTGGCAGCATTGTGGCTCTATCCTGAGGGAGAAGCTACAGTACTGCATGTGGGCTGACTTGGATCACAAGTTAGGCACGACTCTCTGGTGCAACTGTGATGTTTATATTGAATGGATCTTGAATGTCTGTGCTGTTTATATTGAATGGATCTTGAATGTCTTGAGTCCTTATCTAATAGACAAGTAATTATATAACAATCTATCCAGGACCTATAAACTGACAGGCCAGGAAAATGTTCTGCTTGTTTATAATGTGGAAAAGTTCTTTTTCATGTCACTTTGATCTTCTCTTTTACAAGAGACCTCTTTGTATACGGAACAATAGCAGAAGCAGTAGCAGAAAGAAAGACTGCATCATTCTATATTCTCCGTTTTTTATATGTGTAACAAGTATCAACTTCCATGTATAGGAGGACTAACCCTTTTCTTGCTAACCTCTACTCTAATAATAAATACGACTTTACTATGTAGATGGACCCATGGAAGAAATAAGGTTAAATCAAGACCAAGAAAGCAACAGGAAATGTTTTCACAACATTCTACCGCTGACATCACCAGTTTTTAAACAACGTCTTGCCAAGACCACACTTCTAGCAGGTGGTTCATCTCCAAACCAGAAGTAAACATTCTAAATCTGTCAAACAACAGTTTCCTGACAGATTGCTGACAAAGCACAGTAAGGCTATAGAGAACTATTTTTCCTTCAAAACAGTCCAGTCAGCTGTGGATGCAGGCAGGGCTAAGCTTGCTTTTTGCTTCGCTTTGAGTTTGGTCTGGTCTACAGGTATGTTAGCAGGTGAGTCTATTGTACATCATTAGGGGGTATGTATACCGAAAATAATGCATTTTTGTGGGGAGTTCATTTGACATACAGTGGAAGGTGCAGTTGAAACAATCCTGTAGTTCTGTAGAAAAACATTTGGAAATTTGCTGTCAGCGTTAATTCTCCTCCAAAAACTGCAAAAATGAAACCACTGCAAAAGTTTACAGATTTACATTCTGTTACTCAAGTCTGGGTGTCTAGGATTATACTAAATCAAATGGATTTTTGTAATGTTTGGGTCACCCTGGAATTACAGTTGAAGTTCAGTGCATAAAAGTTTGTAAACTTTGTACAGAAGAGAACTATATTGCAATGAAGTCCTTAACTTACTTGAATCTGCCAGCAATAGTTAGTGTCCAAAACAAATTAAAAACAGTTTAAATGCTTCAATAGCTTACAGTAGTTTCAATTGATACATGCTTGCTGATCATAGCTGTATGGTAAGGGAAGAGAACATTGGCAAGGGTACTGCAACAAAGATTCTGCCTTGAAATAACAACATAGCACCCACACTTAACCACTAGCAGCTGATATTATTCTTGGCATCCAAGGTAATGTCAATATCTCAATATCCTGCCCTTTCTATAGTGACAATGAAAATCTCATTTCTGCTCCTACTGCTGAGCGCCACCTGCTGGGCTGAGCCTGAACTGCAGGCAACACAAACATCCCACCAGAGCCCAGCAGGCTGTATGAACAACATCACTATCATGTCACCCCCAGGGGTACAGGGGCCACCTGGGCCTCCAGGTAATATCATCACTCTCCAATGTAGATATTGTACCTCCTGTATGTAATATGACCATTAACTGTTGCTGTAACTGTTGTCAACTTAAGCCCGGCCCTCTCACTGGACCCGCGGCACGCGGCACGCTGGCGTCGTCGCTGCGGTTGGTCGAATTGACAAAGCTCTCAACGAATTTCAACTTGGAAAAACAAATCTTTTTAAGCTTTGTGTTTTGTTGCTTTTTTGTCATACTTGTACGTTTTGAATGATATTCCCATTATAAAGTCAAGGGTAACACAAATCCAGTTTGCCGCGGGGCCAGTGAGAGGGGGGCTTTTGCTTAAGGCCTTTACTTTTAGGTTACATATGTAAATGTACAGCAAATGTGCATTGTGTATGTGATATAGTCACCTTATCAACCCTTGCAATACCATGACTATCCCATAGGAGACTATGGTGAACCGGGACGACCAGGTAACCAAGGCCCGCCAGGCAAGCTTGGTCCGCGAGGTCTTCCCGGCGCGCCCGGTTCCACCACTGACCCTCCCGTTCACGTAGCCTTCACCGCTGTCCGCACATCCAACTTCGGCCCAAACAACGAGGAGACCACCATCCCCTTTCAAGTAGTGCATACCAACATTGGCGGCCACTTTGACAAAGACACTGGACATTTCACCTCCCCAGTAACGGCTGTGTACCATTTTAGCTTTAACTTCCTCAGCAGATCTTCTGAATACAACCTGTTTGTGATCCTGAAGCACAACGGTCATAAGATAACGTCTACGTACGAAGGTAAGGGAAGAAGTGCGGGAGGGAGCGCTGTACTGTTGTTAGAGAAGGGGGACAGGGTTTGGCTGGACCTGGGGAAGAATTATGCCATCTACGACAATGCCAACATGTACAGTTCCTTCTCTGGCTTCCTCCTCTTTACTATGGAGGATGGTGATTTGGGAAAGGAATCGTAAGGAGGTTGTGTGAAAGTGAAAATAGAGAAGAAAAATTCCAAAAGACAGTGAGTGTGGAAAAAAGACAAGATCGGGTAAAGATATGCAAAAGGCTGAACTGTAATTGGTATACTCCTTTTAACAGCTTTATAACTTTTGATTAATCTACTTTGTTCTGTAAGTTCTTTAAAACATCAATGACAAAATGTCAGAAATGAATCAATCTTAAAAGATTGATTGCAATCTGTAACAAATTTTAGTCACTTATTCTACATGTATGAGTCTAATCATTATATTTTGATAATTCAGAAAATTTGTTTGCCCTAATAAAGCAATGATAACACTCTAATAAACTCACCCTAACAAACGCAGCAGTTTTCCTGGAGTGGTTGCCCTTCACCACTTTGTGTGTCTCCATGGACAGTTGGTTCACTCGCTGGAACACAAAAGAGATCCTTGGTAACTGATACATTATGCAAGCACACTAAAAACTACATTATGCAAAGACAGACAGACAGACACACACAGACACACAGACACACATGGTAAATGTGTTGCTTGTATCATATCTATCAGTTACATGTACATGTAAGTCCCAGTCACATATTCAGGAGCTGACCCCACCACTTTGCTTACAAACACTCCCCAACCAAGGTTGGCACTGGGTTGGAAGTAGTCTAGAATCCATCCTATCAATATTCTAGCTCCACTCTGTTCCCCTAATCGCATTCATAAGAAGATGACTTTCCCGGCTATTTCTGAATGGAATTCAAAGTCTGCTGGCTGCTCGCCAATCAACTCTCAACCACAGATGACCTTGCTCTTGACCATAGTGCAAGTTTGGCAGAGGTCTGGAGGCCATGGTCAGCTATGTGTGACAGGGGCTTTAGCAGGAAACTTCTTTTAAAGAAAAACAGTGACATATCTAAAGCACCCACCTGCACCAGCTCAATCAACACTGGCTCAAGGTTACTGAAGGTCGCCCTGGCTTCCACGTAGAAACTCAGCTGTTGTTCAAAGTCTCTTCCAAAGGAAATCTGATTAAAAACAGACCAATCAGGGGTCACAGTTAGGAACTCTTCCAGGAAAAACTATAGGGGGAAAATGACTGAAAGATAAGCACCTTGAACTTTTTACTCACCCTTCTGATGAAACCACAGATAAGATTGGAGATGGCTTTCTTCTCATCCTCTAGTGTAAGTGCACTGTGGAGGGTAGAGACAACCTTCAACTACATATACGTAGGCGTAGAATGGAGTCAAACTTCATTGCTACCTTGTCCCCCCAACGACCCGGGGGTCAAGGGACTAGGTAGGTAGGTAGGTAGGTAGGTAGGTAGGTAGGTAGGTAGGTAGACTGGAGTAAGAAATATTTGTTTGTCGACATTTAAAAAAAAAAAAAAAAAAAAAAAAATTTAATGGTTCTCAGTGGCAAATGTGCTAGATGTTGGCACATCGGCAACCAAATCCGCAGTGTGTTTTTTGGCACACAGTTTGACAGATTAGCCGAATAGGCTTGGTGGGCGTCACTCCACCGTCCGGGAAGGTAGCGTAAAGTGCCTTTCCCAAGGGCACAACGTCGGGGCATGGTATCGAAAGCGGGACCTATTGCTCTAACCGTTACGCCATGCCGACGTCATTTAAAGTCGACATTTAAAGGACAGCCTTATTCCTTGACTTTTATAACAGTATAACACACACTGGAAAATTGTTTGGTACCACTAACAATACATTCTCAAGTATACATATGCATTATTTGCATATAATTTTGCAGTTCTAGCGTGTAATGTGTACTTACTTCACAGAGTCGTGCATAGTCTTACAGATGAACATCAGGGCATTCATGATAACAGGGTCAGACGTGGTGTCTTGCTGCACCCTGTACAAAAGCAATTATATGAAAGTCTATTAACTTTTCTATTTTGGGGCCTCAATTGCCCTATCAAAAAAACTCTGAGCCACACATGTTTTCAATTTCTCAGAAAGTATTATTGCAAGTGTCTGGGCAATAATGTCCAAACAAATCTGTGTGCCCATATCTTTCAATTATATCACAATTCTGTATTTTTTCCGGAGCTAAAAAAAAGGACAACTACAGAACTACCTTTCTCCAGGGAGTTTCCTATGAACAGTCCTAAAAAAGAAATCTTCAAATTGTGTTATTCTAATTCTCTGTGTAACTTTTACCTTACACCATGTCAAATTATATTACCAGTAAATATATAAAATCAAAAATATTGCTTCTGTATATATATTGAGAAGTCTACTCCCAACATAATGATTTTGTAGAGCCAGAATCTAATTTAAAAAAAAATGTATGAAGACTAAAGGCATTGGGAGAAAGGCAGAAGTACACTGTGGTTAAAAAGAACTTTACTAATTATAAGTTAATAAAAGCAGAATCTAGGGTTTCTAGTGTAGCAGCAAGGAAAACAAGGCACCAGACAACACAACTCAATCCACAAAAAGAACACGGTTAGTAACCACAAATACCCCTTTAAATCTCCTTGCCTTTTCTTGTAACCGACAGTATACAGGGCGCCCGGTCTAGCACCGCTGGGGGAAGGGACATAATCATAGGTGCAATCAGGCAATCATTGATGAAATCAAAATCATTGAGTAATGATAACAGAAATGACGCAGAATTGAAAACGTCATCAACATTCACAATCATGCAAGTTTATCATCAATGGTAATCAGTGACTCAAACATATTTTTCAAACATGAATATTGAGGAGGAACATAGAATATCTTAATTTCAGTTCTGTGAATCTCCCAGCACCTGCTTATATCATTATTCCCATGGCATTAAAAAATATCAACTAAAAATAAACAAGGCAAAGCTATAACAGCATGATAAGCAATATGATGACAGACCCCCTATATTCGCTCGTTTTCATTTGAATATGTACACATTTTGTAATCTCCGTTACCGATTGAAATAAGACGTTCCTGGCATAAGGATATGCCACATATAAGAATTGTCAAACTGTAGTTTTTATGAGGACTTAAAACTTTTCTAGCTTTTAAAAACGGCAGTTTGGTACCTTATATGTGGCATTTCTTAATGCCAGGAACGTCTTAATACTTCTAGCGGTAACGGAGATTACAAAAAGTGTACATTTGAATGAGAACGAGCGATTACCAACCATCTATACAACGGTATAGAACACAAAAGTTACTGTAAGTCCAACAATACCATGTTATAACACACTCCTTACCTTGTGAATGTTTCCATGACGGTTTTACATACTTCCACCTTGACGGACTCTTTTTGGAACATGTCGATAAAGGGCAAAAATTTGTCCTGAAATGAAAAAGAAAAATATGTAATACACATATATGTCATGTAGTTTAATTCTATATAGTCACTGATTTATTTACTATATAAAAAATGTATAGTACATGTAAGTGTATGGGAGAAAAACTACAATTGTGTATAACCACAATTATATGTATTATTGTATGTGACAATCTAAGCATCAAATATGAATAAACATAATTACACAGCATTATGTATCCTTCGTGATATACTATTAGTCTATTACATGTGATTATCTTCATTATTGTATATGATCTCTTCAGATCATCATTTGTAATAATTCATATAATACCCTTTATACATTTATATAATACCACGATTATACATGATTATCCTAACCCTTTTGATTTTTATGACTCTGTACCACTGATTAAAAAATGTATTTGTTAACTTGTTACAAACAGCAGGACAGATAAATGTGTATTTTGTGTCTTAAAAAAATCTTACGTTGAAAATGATAATGTGTTGACCACGTATTGAAGTACAAGAACCTAAAAGTCTACAAGTTTGTAAAAAGGTTGACCTTACCATGGAAAACAGCACAGCAAAATCATGCATGTGGGACAGCACCTTGGTCACGATGGACTGCAACTGTCAAAGGAGGTATGGAATACTTCATTGTGGTAAATCGAGCCATGAAATTCATCAACTATTTCACCACAAGCTTAGCAGTTGAATGGCTATTTCAATGACTTCCATAATCACGTTTCCTATGACTACAAACTAAATGCAGGAACATTAAGTTAGACTACAAACTAAATGCAGGATCATTTAGTTACACTACAAACTAAATGCAGGAACATTTAGTTAGAGTACAAACTAAATGCAGGATCATTTAGTTAGACTACAAACTAAATGCAGGATCATTTAGTTACACTACAAACTAAATGCAGGAACATTTAGCTAGACTACAATCTAAATGCAGGATCATTTAGTTACACTACAAATTACTAAATGCTGGATCATTCAGTTACACTACAAACTAAATGCAGGAACATTTAGTTAGCCTGATGTAGGGATTAGGTACATGTATTACTTTGCCTCATCATGTAAAATAGTTTGCAGATTGTATGAACAGAAATACCTGTGGATAGAAGTCCTCAAAGGCTCTGTCGGGAACCATGTGCTTGATGATGTCACCAAGAATGGTGTTCACTTCACGTTTCTAATGATGTAGTACACAAGAAAAACACAGTATCAAACCATGTTGTTAACTTCAGCTCCACATGGATAGAAACACAAACCAATATTGACAAAGGACAACATAAGAAATTCTTGCCACTTTGAGGCAAACTTACCGTGAAATGTTTACAGGGATATTCAATCCAAACCTCGGCACAGGAAATATAGTTCTGTAAGATATGGAACAAAAGAAATGATAAGACTTTTACTGCATATGAAACATGTATGCATTTCATAGATATCAACATTCTATTTGTCTGTGTCTCAGATACTTATGTATTCTATACCTACAAGAATGGTAAACAATGCAAGTGATATGATATTTGACGTTTTCTCCTTTCTTCCATCTGGAATGTGTTGATAACTAACTATCAGGTTCATATGTTTTTGTAGCTCATAAATACAACATTTGATATGGACTAATCTCTTCACAAAACAAAGTTTTGCTGAAGGCTACAGATACAGTAGATTCCGCATATCTGTATAGCCCATTTGTCAGCGCAAATTATACGACTCCCCGAACTATACGACTGTCCGAAATAGCGATATTGATGTCCCGATATCGATTGTTTGCAAGCATAACAATAGCAAGAAACAAAAGAGTGCGATTATCGAACGGTATAGACGGAGTCCCCACTCCCGAAACTACAAATAAACCCAAAATTTAGCCTATAGTTGTGGGTGACATTTTACAATATAATCGGACAAGATTTTATACAATACACCAAACTTTACGATAATGGGCGATACAGTTATGCATTGTTTTTACAATTGAGTGAATCGTAAATGGTTTGGTGTTTTGGAATAATTCTATACAGATAGGCGAAATATACAGAAAAAAGGTATACAAATAATTGGCATATACTGTAGTAACTAATATGGATACATTAAAGTGAAGAGAAAACACAAAGACTTACTGCAGGATTCTTCAGCTTCATCACAATCTTCCACACCTGTGGGACATAGAAAACAAGCAAGACCTTATTCATGGAGGGCAGCAACACACTTCCAACAGTTCAGAAGTGTTTGATTGTTTGTTTGTATTGCATACCCGGTAAACCGCACCAGGTTTGTACTGAAGAGTACAAGCTGCATATCCGGACAGATTTATATGATCCACACACACCGGGAAGGACCTCTACTCTTTTCGATAAGTGCTTGATGTGTGGTTCTCCTCAAACACGGGACCACCATTTAACATCCTATCCGAGGGACGTCCCTAACCGAAGCTAGGTACTCATTTTCACCTGAGTAAAGTGGGGAAAGTCGTGTAAATTGCCTTTCCCAAGGGGACAACGTCAACGGGGCAAATCAGGGAACCCTGGATTTGAACCCAGTATCTCTGGGTTCTGGGGCCAAACACCCTACCACTACGCCACCGCGACGCCATGTGATGTATTGATCTAGATGTTTTGCTTTTTTTAAGATGTGACATATAAAAAAAGTAGTCCCATGGCATTTTTGAGGCCATAGGGGCAGTGGGTTGTTATCCGCTGTGTCTAGAGCAGGGTATTGGAGGGCGGAGCCCAGCCTTCTCCTTCCACCACCTTTTACATCCCCAACCGAAGTCAGGTACCCATTTTTACACCTGGGTGGAGTGAGGAAAGTCGTGTGGAAGTGGCACAAAATCGGTGACATGACAGGACATATGCATCACATGTACGTGTATATTTAAGCTGGAGACAGCCCTCACCTCATTCAGCGTCTGCAGCCTCTGTTCTTCTGGAGGGTCAGCCAGGACCATGTTAGCACCCAGTGATGCGTACAGCTCATGCTGGGGAGGAACAGTATTGTCAAGACCATTAAGGACCAGGTATTCACAGCTGTGTCAGTGTGAATTCGGCAGCAGGGACAGCCATGTCAGTGTGAATGTGAATTCAGCACCAGGGACAGCCATGTCAGTGTGAATTTGGCAGCAGGGACAGCCATGTCAGTGTGAATTTGGCAGCAGGGACAGCCATGTCAGTGTGAATGTGAATTCAGCACCAGGGACAGCCATATCAGTGTGAATGTGAATTCAGCACCAGAGACAGCAGTGTCAGTGTGAATGTGAATTCAGCACCAGGGACAGCCATGTCGGTGTCAGTGTGAATTCAGCACCAGGGACAGCCATGTCAGTGTGAATGTGAATTCAGCACCAGGGACAGTCATGTCAGTGTGAATGTGAATTCGGCACCAGGGACAGCCATGTCAGTGTGAATGTGAATTCAGCACCAGGGACAGCCATGTCAGTGTGAATGTGAATTCAGCACCAGGGACAGCAGTGTCAGTGTGAATGTGAATTCAGCACCAGGGACAGCCATGTCAGTGTGAATGTGAATTCAGCACCAGGGACAGCCATGTCAGTGTGAATGTGAATTCAGCACCAGGGACAGCCATGTCAGTGTGAATGTGAATTTAGCACCAGGGACAGCCATGTCAGTGTGAATGTGAATTCAGCACCAGGGACAGCCATGTCAGTGTGAATGTGAATTCAGCACCAGTGTCAGCCATGTCAGTGTGAATGTCACTTTCAAGGGTAGGCTGTACTACTCTTTGAAGGTTCTTCAGCACCAAGGACATCTGCAATGACTAATGTGACTATAATTCAGTGGTGAAGACAACAGCACATATCTGAATGTCATTCATCACCAATGGCAAACTTCATTGTGGATGCCATTTAGTAATTAAAAGAGCTGTGTTACTGTGAATATGAACATTTGTAGCTATCTTAAAGGCATCCAGAGTATTTTACCTGGCTTGAAACTTGAATTAGAAAACTCAAATTTCTAGTCATTCTTACACATAGCAAGTTTCAATAACACTTAACCATAACATATCGACATTAAATGAGCGAAGATACGATGTCGCTGTGTGGTGAGAACTGATCAAATCAAATCAAAGCCCTAATAGACTGATCCTGACTGTCCATCACAATTAGCGGTTCGACCAATAAGAGAGTGACTGCATGCCTGTCAAATATTTGCATCTTTATGTTTTTATTTTGCATTTCTATGTTTTGGCGGAGGTTGGCGAAGCTATGGTATCAACAATATTTACAGCAGGCGCGTGAAACTAAAAGATCACCATGTAGCTTATTTTTGTGCCGCTTTTGAGCACTTTTGATAGGAAATCCGTACGCAAATGTGGCAAACAGTGGCATTAATTGTCAATTTCATAAAGATACAGCAACTAGAATATTTTCAGTTTTCAAGCCTCATAAAATGCTCTGGGTGCCTTTAAAGAGTGTACCACACAATACTTTGCACAGAGTGACGATGTAGATAATAGGAGATTTAGTACATGAACAGTTTGCTAGATTTAGTACATGAACAGTTTGCTAGATTTAGTACATGAACAGTTTGCTAGATTTAGTACATGAACAGTTTGCTAGATTTAGTATGAACAGTTTGCTAGATTTAGTACAGTACATGAACAGTTTGCTAGATTTAGTACAGTACATGAACAGTTTGCTAGATTTAGTACATGAACAGTTTGCTAGATTTAGTACATGAACAGTTTGCTAGATTTAGTACATGAACAGTTTGCTAGATTTAGTACATGAACAGTTTGCTAGATTTAGTATGAACAGTTTGCTAGATTTAGTACAGTACATGAACAGTTTGCTAGATTTAGTACAGTACATGAACAGTTTGCTAGATTTAGTACATGAACAGTTTGCTAGATTTAGTACATGAACAGTTTGCTAGATTTAGTACATGAACAGTTTGCTAGATTTAGTACATGGACAGTTTGCTAGATTTAGTACATGAACAGTTTGCTAGATTTAGTACATGAACAGTTTGCTAACCTTTGGGAAGCCTGCCTCCTCACAGTCTCTGATGATGTCCACAAACTTCAGGGCTCGGCTGGCGATGTAGTCTGGCTTAAAGGCCGACATAACGGAGTTCAGCAGCAAGGCACTGTGGAAAATGCAAACATTTGGATTCAAGTAGAGCTGATAGAGTGTTTCCTAAAGTAAATTTTTCAATGCTTACAACTTTGCAGCTCATGCCAGGGCTTAATTTTCTAGGAAAACATTTTCTACACTTGCAAAGGTTCATAGTAAGGTAAAAGTACTGGGAAAAACACTTACCTGTTGCACTGCTTCTTGCAATGTTCCAGTACTTCTGTCATGGTATCCTGTACAACACAACAATGTTTAAGTAACAAGGCCATTATTGTTGACTTTTAAATTACTAAATGAACCATTATAGGCAATACAGTTATCATTTAATTAGTAGTACATACATCTATGTGCGTATAATACTATTTGTTTGTTTGTTTGAACCATTGTTTATTCATGATAAGCTCAAATCGGCACGCAGGCCGCTTTTCATTGAGGTCATGAGGGAAGGGTCAGATACAATAGAGTAGAGATACACAGTCATCTGAGTCCTAATAACTCTATCAACATATATCATTACATATTTATGGTACAACAATATACAATTGCTACAACATACAACATATAGTAGGGATAATTATACTAAAGGATACTAAAGGATACTGAATTAGATAAACTCTACATAGACCATTTCTAACTAATAGATACACAATAGGAACAGTGTACTAAATATTCATATGACCTCTGATGCCCGATGAGCCACACACTGTAGTATCCAGTCCAGTGCAGGGGTGTACAGGTGCAGGTACTGGGCCATCTCCATCTGTTGTACAGCCAGGATGTTCTGTACACTGTCACTCTGCAGCTGTGAGACATGCGACAGGTGTTACAGGTGTGGGTTTATGTTACAGGTGTGCACTGGTGGAGATGCTATAAATCTACATGCCACGCTGCAGCTGTGGCACATACAACAGGTGTTGCAGATGTCACTGGTGTGCATATATGAAACATGTGTACAGGAGGAGATACTATAGATTTACATGTCACTCTGCAACTGTGGTACGTGCAACAGGTGTTACAGATGTTACAGGTGTGTACTGGAGATACAAGAACCCTGTAGCTGTGAGACACATAACAGGTGTTACAGGTGTTAACATGTGTTTCAGGTGCAGAATATCTATGTGTCTTTGTTTATATGCAATGCTTGACAGATGATGACAAGTGTCCATAAGTGTATATTAAGCCATAAATGACAAGTTTCTCTTTATTCTAACAGTCCATACTTACCTGTTTGTAAGTTGTAAGGAAGTCATACAGGTTGATGGTCACGTGATCATGCACTTCAGGTGCAACCAGGATTCCCACCTGTATCAAGGACAAAGAAAGTAGTGCTTAAACAAAATACACTCTCATGTGGCAAACTCAATTTCACAGCCTGCTGATCATGACAGATGACAGGAAAACTGAGACAGATCCTATAGACTGTTAATTCCAAACACAGGCAAAAAAGTTGAGGATATATATGGTTGCTACAGTACTGTAAAAGGGGAAATGTCCACAGGGATCTAAAATTTTGGGTAGGGAGAAAATGGAATGTTCGCGGTGGTTTTAATTTTGCGGTTGAAACAAGGGGGTAGGTACTGTAATTTTTGATTTGTTAACTGTAACTTAATTTTAGCTGATTTAACGGTCACTAGTCAACAGCTAAAATTTCATCATCGTTAATATTTGATCACTAATATTTGAGATAGTAATGTTTGTTCCCACCGTTGAAATTAAGTGCCGTGACCTACTCTATTTTCCCCCAACCGCTATATTTTCCTGCCGCTATATTAAAGTGATTTACAGTAGGTAGAAGGCAGAACAGCTTTAATGTTGCGATGAAGAGGTCAATGTGAAAACCATGAACATGAAAGAACATTTCTCTTTTTACAGTATATCTGTCTATCAGTATACCTGTATGTGTTTAACTCTTTCAGTTGGTCACATCTTTGTGAGTTTCTATCTAGACATGAAAACCTTTAAGACTAATTGACTGTAGTAGAAAAAAAATAGGAAAAAAATTTTTACATTGGCATTTTAACAACTCACTTCTTCTGCCTTGGGGCAGATATTTGCTGTTTGGTCCGCTTTCTTCAAAAAGAAAAAAAAGTGCAAAAAAAATACAAAAAATATTTTCTTCATTCACAAAAATTATGAACAGGTTTTTTAATCCTCTGAAAATATGCACCAAACTACAAATAAAATTTAATAATAAAAGCATAATGAAAAAATCAAAAATACTACTGTAACAGTAATTACACAAAATTCTTACCTATATGATTATTAGGTTTATCTAAAGACAGATAGTGGAGGAAGCCATTGTAAATGATTCACCACTCAAGAACAAAAATTGACATAAAAGTGTGGACATTATCTACTGTCTGTCTGTATCCACCTACTTGATAGATAAAAACCTGTTGATGAAAATAAAAAGTCCATATTCACCCTACAAAGGTAGGTCCTGGCATACACAGCAACCAAAGGGTCTCCAATTCCTCTCATCATATTGGACAGCCTCAGCAGTGCCTGAGAGTATTCCCTGTCAACAAATAAAAGATACACATGAAACAGGCACTAAACATGTGGGCAGCAATTGTTCCATTTAACGTTCCGGTTCGGAATTTCAAGTGACCGTACCTAGAAGTAGTCCGTGAGATAAGATGCAAATCATAGGTTTTCTCGAAAGATTTGGCTCCAGATTTTTCGGTTATCGCTATAGCAGTGTGTTATCTTTTATATTTCCTGAAAAGCCCGATCTTCGTAGCGTTTTACGGTTGCAGAGTTTTGGTCGTCCTCGGGTACTTCCTGGTATTAGTGCCCGACGACAGTTACGCGGCTTTGTCACCTGATTACCCGAATCGTGCGTTCTATGTGCGTTTTGGATGGTTTCGCATCATTGGAGATTGTGGAAAACGTATCCTAACGATTTGTTTCAGTTTTCTTAATTGCACAGACAGAGTGATGATCTTTATTGCCGTGTCAGTCATTTTCCTGGGAAAAAATAACGTCTTTTCCGTGCAGCGGCCTTGGAAGAATGCCCCCAAAATAGCAGTTTTCGGGTGAAAAATTGCTTAGAAGGATGATTTTTACTAAAAATGAAGTTTCCACAGAAAATATCAACTAAGCTTGCCGGGCAGTGGCAAGACACCCCTTTCCACCAGAAACATTGAATCGCCCAGAAAACGATGTTTGGAGAAGCGGTAAGCGTCTTTCTGAGAACGTGTCAGATCGGCCCCGAATCGATAAAGAGACTACAAACCAAAACCTTTTACTACTGCTCTGGCATGTACATTACCTTCTGTTGCTCCTGTATTGATAGTATTTGGGGACTTATCAATACATCTTTATGTAGGGTGGACCAATAGTGGACTACAGAAAAAGAATCTAAGAAGATTGGAAAAAAATATAGAATGTAGTGGCATAAGACTATTTAAAAGACAATCTTTGAGATATCTTGATCCTTAAAAATTAAATTCATACTTTCTAAAAGATAAGAAAGTTTAAAGTGCTCATGCCACCGATAAACGTAAATTCCCTCTATGACGCCACATCAGAAGGGTGTCTATTTTGTATAAACGTCTTTGTTCATTGGATAATACTTACCATGGTTGAATATGATCAGGAACTGTTATATTTTATTGTCACTAGTGGCACAAGCACTTTAACTTTCTCCCTGCTGCTTAACTCTGTAACCAATAGGGAATTGGGTGCCAAACATCTACTTCAATGTGCTAAAGGAAGACTTTGACTTTAGACTTTGACTTTATTTGGGATCCACAATTAGCACAAGAGCAATTCTTCCTGTGGTCCTTAACGAAACATACACACATCGTTAATGAGAAATTTTGAACACTACATGAATGTCCTTACCCTGAAGTCAGGAAGCTGTAGCACCTAAGAATGGCCGTCTCCACATACAGTCTCGGGATCAGTTCACGGATAGACGCGATCTTATAGAACCAGTTTCTACATGTTTCCTTGGCAGAGCCAGGAACTTGGTCAGGGGTGAAATCCTCTGTGTATAAAAAAGGAAACGATTAACATGTTGTTCAGAATTTAAAGGCATCCAGAGCATTTTATGAGGCTTGAAACTTGGATTAAAAAAACTCAAATTTCTAGTCATTCCTACACGTAATAAGTTTCAATAACATTATACCATTACATATCGAAAATAAAGGAGCAGAGCCCATGTCGTTGTGTAGTGAGAACTGATAGAAAATCCAAGCCTTAATAGACTGATCCTGACTGTCCATCACAGTTAGGGGTTCGACCAATGAGAGAGTGACTGCATGTCCGTCAAAAATTTGCATTGTTATGTTTTGATTTTGCATATCTATGTTTAAACGGAGGTGGCCGGGATCGATATCTACAGTATTTACACTAGGCGCGTGAAATTAAAAGATCACCATGTAGATTATTTTTGTGCCGTTTTTGTGCACTTTTGATTAGAAATCCGAACGCAACTGTGGTAAACAGTGGCATTACATGTCAATTTCATAAAGATTACAGTAACTAGAATAATTCCAGTTTTTAAGTCTCATAAAATGCTCTGGGTGCCTTTAAACTGTGAGGAAGTGAGCCAAAGGTTTGTTACATTATCAACATTTCTAACAAAGCACTGCAATCAGAAGGACAGGCTAATTGAATCAAAATCCAATCTAAGATACTCACTACTCGATTCAGTTAGAATTCGATGCATGATAGCTATCGAAATAAAGAGCAAATTAAAGAGACATGCACAAAAACAGAATTGTGTATAATAGTAATACACTATAATTGTGCGTTTTACACAGTCAAAAAACTTCTTAAGATTTACAAAAAGATGTAACAATATTTGAAGATTGATTGAAACTATATAGAGTCACCCCCATATGTTTATGTTAATGGTAGAACCCACCTGGGAGCATCTGAGGCACCTTACTGCCAGGTGGGAAATATGCAGATTTCTGTCGGATCCTCTCGTACACCAGGTGACCTGTGGTGAGAAAAAGGATGAATAAATTTATTGCATCAAGGTCTTAATATCTATACTGTAAATGCATTTACTTTTGTGGTGGTTTTATTTTGCAGTAGGAGAGAAGAGTTGCGGCTAAAACAATTATTGTGTAGTACAGTAGAATTATACAACAAAGGCTGATGTAATTTTGCAGTTAGAGGTCACTTCAAAAACCATGAAAATCAAACATTTACAGTAGTGTAAAGACCAGAGTGAGAAAGATATCCTTACCAAAGGTGTCCAGGATATCAGTGATGAGCACAAACTTGCTGGGGTAAAACTGAATCACAGAGATGTCAACCAGCAGCTTGGAGCACTAGAGAACGGAATAAATACAAGCCATCATATACAATGTACAGTCATATATAATGTTGGGTTACATATGGTCTGTAAGAAAGGCAAGGAATACATGAATATGCATTAAGTTACAGCACATATATGTAAACAGTCAAGGATGACTGACAGCTTTTTCTGCTATCTTATTAAATTACATATACTCTATCATAAAAGCTATGGTCTGGAGGGGACAAAATGAGACTAAAATACAACAGAAACTTATGGGGATAATGCACTGCCCACCACCCCCACCCCGGACGAACAACATTTAGTTACTGTACTAAAACAACAGTAGCTAATTGAACTATTAGCATACACCTTGTCTTGAATTAACCTTCTTTGAAGACTACGTCAAGACATCCTAGATTGTCTTAACCTCATTAACATATCTATTAAGAGTTTTGGTATAAATCTGGTTTTCCAATCTTTATCGTTAGTCGCTGACCAAAGACAGCGGATGCTGTCTGAAACATCTGACTGTTTCAAAAATTCTATTCAGTTGCTTGAGTAACTATTTTTGGCGTATCTTACTACCTGGATGTCTAACCTTCATCAACGTAACAGAAACTTATATCTTTGGCTCCACTCCTGAGGCAGTGCAAAAAGTATTTTTGTAACAATACATATAACTAACCTGGATGGCGATCTTGAGTGCTTTGACTCTCTGGTCCTGTTCCCAGGCACTGATGAGGGCCTGGTTCAGCTCCTCAATCCTGTTCACATAGTCCTGCTGACTCAGGTTCAACATCTCCTTCACAGAACCCTACAGGAACAGGGTTTGTATACATAAAAAACTTCTTTAAGATAATTGTAACTTGGTCGTTTCTTTGGGGTCTTCTTCCGTCCTACATCAGGATGTAGCACCCTCATTAAATCAGGACCCCTATCGCTCCACGTTAGCTCGCTCGCGTAGGGGCCCTGATCTTCAGCCCGGTAGACATGGTTCTGGCAACATCACCACCAAAACAGCTTCAGCCAATCAGAGGGTTTGCTAAACCTCATCTGAAGCAAAAGCCCAAAGGACGCTGGGAAGCTATCAACCAATCAGGTTACGTCTCACATTGTTACTTTAGGTTCAGAACAAATTAACCGCCAAATAAGGATAGCTCATTAATTATTCATGAGCAACCGTCAGTAACGGCGCCAGAACCATTTCTACTGGCACTGAAGATCAGGGCCCCTACGTGGGCGAGCTAACGTGGAGCGATAGGGGTCCTGATTTAATGAGAGTGGGATGTAGATGATTAGACCCTACACAATGAATTTTGCATACAGTGGAAACTACCATGATTTTCAATATGCTCATATTCACACTAAAGCAGCTCTTTTAATTGATTCATGGCATTCACAGTGAAGTTTGCCCTTGGTGATGAATGACATTCAAACATACGATGTTGCTCCCACTACTGAATGATAGTCACATTGCACCTGTCCTCGGTGCTGAAGAACCCTCACAATCACACTATCCCTAGGGCTGAATCTACATTTACACTTACACTACGTAGTACTGTCCCTGGTGCTGAATTCACATTCACACTGGCATGACTGAGATGAATTTGTTCACATTTAAGAGACCTTGTATCTGTATCTACAAAGCCGGTACAACCGCCATTAGGCGTAACACACCAGCTTCGCAGGCACACGGCGCGGCAGCAGCTGGTTATATTACACCGAACGGTCTGTTACACCTAGTCTTTGCATATCTGACTGCAACCGTTCTTTAAAGGAAAGCTACACAAAAAATTGAAAATCCTTCTATGCTATGCTAGATATCTTCCAAAGTCAAATTCTTACTTAAGTTGTTTCACATAAGTCCGTCGTAGTTCTAGGATTTTCCACAGTTTGCAACTTATGCCTTGCTGACGCCTTCTTACCTGATAATTGAATTATATGACGTCAGTGTTTCAAATTTTTCACCTGATAATTGTATTATATGACGTCAATCAAAATATTTGAAACACTGACGTCATATGATTCAATTATCAGGCGAGAAGGCGTCAGCACGGCATAAGTTGCAAACTGTGGAAAATCCCAGAACTATGACGGACTTATGTAAAACAACTTGAAGTAAGAATTTGACTTTGGAATATATTAAGCATAGCATAGAAGGATTTTCAATTTTTTGTGTAGCGTTCCTTTAAAGCTACTCAGTGGAGATGCTCCTATAGTACTTGATGACAACGAGTTCCATTCTACTAGTACTATAATAATGGTTCTTGGAAAATACGAATTTTTGAACACATCAATCCTTGGCTGATAACTCTGTTACTTAAAAGCATGACTATTTCTAGTCCTCTTATGAGCTGGCATTAGATACTTGTGACAATACATTGCTCTTAAACAAGTTTCTGACCTCCTCAAAGTCATCCAGTTGCTCCAGTCTGTTCTTGACCTTGTCTGTCATGGTTGTCTGGACCTGGGTCTTGACTGCAACTGTGGGTAGTGGGTAGCATAAATCTACATATTAGTCTACAATGGTACATGTAGAATATAACACAGGGTATTCCGTATCACCCGAGGTACCAGCCCGACCGCGGGTGGGATCGCCCAACAGCTGTAGACCGGAGCGCGATCCGACCCGCGGGAGGGCTGGGACCTAGGGTGATGCGGAATACCCCGTGTTGTATTTTATTTATGTCATACCCACCCGAGTAAACACACATTTCAATGCGGAATGCACCAGAAGTTGAGGCAGTTTTGTGTCTTCGAACAAAAAACTGTAACAACATTGATTCCAACCTACGAATTCGGTATTCCAATTTTCAACGATGGCGCAACCAGCACGCTCGATATGCATTCGAAATATTCTATGGAAGCCTGTGTGATACAACTCTAGAACCTCATGTGATACGGATAGTTATCACACGGTCCGGAACACCCATATCAGGCCCAGACATGGCATAAATGTGTATATCAAAGACAAATACAAAAGTGCATTCTACAATCCTACCTAAAAAATTGATAAACCAAAATCCATTCAGGTCAAACTTTCCATTACATGTACAAATGTTATGGATCTAAGAGCTATGACTGACATTATGAAACAATAGAGTTCTCACCTTTTTCCCTATCAGATGGTGACAAGAAGCTCTAAAAGTTGTAAAATAAAAGAAATTGTTTCATTATAATATACAAGAAAGGTTTGTTCAAATTTAGCTTTTGTCATATGATCAATTACAAATGTAATCTTACTACAAATTATAAAGTACCTTAATGTAAAGAACATGTATACAACAAACATAACAGTTTCCAAACAAATTATATACACACAATGCATCACCATACAGCCTTACATTTGTTTGCTTGCCAAGTAACCCCAATAGTATAAAACATAACATCAGAACCGAGGTTTGTGACTAAAGAAAAAAAGAAACAATTACAATGCTGTTGCAAGGTTTGTGCCAGATCTGTGGTCACAAGTCCCAGCTTAATTTGCTTTTGCTACACTTTGAGTGGGGTGTCCCTGTGGTGTAGTGGTCTGTGCTTCTGTTACTTGCCACATCTGGTTCAAATTACTTGGACCAGAAGGTTCAAGCCCCGGGTAGGACACCTCTGGTCAAGAGGCCCATTGAGTCATACCAAAGACTTTATAAAAATGGTACATACTTCTGAAACAGTATGGAAGTTAAACACACTTCACTGCCAGTGGACTACTAGTAGCCCCCTGCTGCAGTGATTGCACCACAGTGTGGCCCAGGGCTATGAAACGGGGATGGGCACCGCCCTATA
This sequence comes from Branchiostoma lanceolatum, assembly GCF_035083965.1. Taxonomy (NCBI): domain Eukaryota; kingdom Metazoa; phylum Chordata; class Leptocardii; order Amphioxiformes; family Branchiostomatidae; genus Branchiostoma; species Branchiostoma lanceolatum. The sequence goes on from NC_089729.1 coordinate 16,988,022, forward strand.
CACCTTATGGTGTGGGAGGATTTTAACTAACACTTCGAGTATTTCATGTAACTTACTGTAGTGATGGAAAGTCTCTCTGAGGTTGTGTACTTGCTCAGGATGTTGGCCTTCTTTGTAGACCATGGCTCAAAGGACTCATCAAGAGAAGACTTCTTCCCTGGTTTGGCCTTCGAACCTGACTCAGCCTTTAAGTACATAAAAGAGGGCTATAATCAAAACTCCCAAGAAGACCACTCAGGGGACCAATAAAATCTGGTCTATGTGGACAGGTGGTCACTACAGAAAGGATTATTAATGCTTAAGTCAATGGCAAAATTATCTAAAGGACCATCATAAAGCGGTTACATTGGTCTGACACAGGTGGTTTAGGTGGTAACTTATATAGGTTTGACTGTACATGTATGAATTTTAACATTAACTTGTAAGTGAAATTCCTATGTATGTTAAACTTTAAAGGCATCCAGAGCATTTTATGAGGCTTGAAACTTGAATAAAAAACTCCAATTTCTAGTCATCCCTACACATAGTAAGTTTCAATAACACTATACCATTACATGTCGACATTAAAGGAGCAAAGATACGATGTTGTTGTGTGGTGAGAACTGCAGAAAATCCGCAAGCCTCAATAGACTGATCCTGACTGTCCATCACAATTAGCGGTTCGACCAATGATTATGAGAGAGTGACTGCACGTCCGTCAAATATTTGCATTTTTATGTTTTAATTTTGCATTTCTACTTCTTGACGGAGGTGGGCGGGGCTATGTTATCGGTCTATTTACACTAGGCGCGTGAAACTAAAGGATCACCATGTAGCTGATTTTTGTGCTGCTTTTGAGCACTTTTGATAAGAAATCCACACGAAAATGTGGTAAACAATGGCATTAAATGTCAATTTCATTAAGATTACATCAGCTAGAATTATAATTAATATTTCTAGTTTTCAAGCCTCATAAAACGCTTTGGGTGCCTTTAATGCTTATGTCAATGGGAAAATTATCTAAAGGACCATCATAAAGCAGTTACATTGGTCTGACACAGGTGGCTTAGGTGGTAACTTATACAGGTTTGACTGCACATGTATGAATTTTAACATTAACTTGTAAGTGAAATTCCTATGTATGTAAACTATGTTAAACTTTAAACTCCATTCTACAGTATGGATCAGAGAATGTCTGAAATGTACATGTGCAAGCCATTCAATGTTAAGTTAACAGAAAGTAGAATAGACCTCTAACCCTCCCGGGTCGCATTGTTTGACTACAAATCATCCGGATGGAGCCCTGGCAAACCTCCGTCTCGTAGTAGCCACACGATGATTTACATCATTCACCCGGGCAGGAGATCTGGCGCATCACTGTCTTGTACGACTGCCAACGAAAGGGTATGTCACCCCGTAAAGGAGCGGTATAATCCTACGCAAGGGGGCAGTTCTGGCCTGTGCACGCACTACTACTACTACTTCTAGAATAGACCTCATGTCCTACCCTGTCTCTCTTGGGTGCCATACTGAGAGGGTCTGTCACGACGTGTTCTGCAGCAAACATAGACAGGGGGTCCGTACCATCCAAGGAGGAGGACAGGGGGTCCACAAACTCTGTCTCCGCTTTCCCACCTGTCTTCTTGGCCTTAGACTCTGTCACCTGGGGGCAGAAACACACTTATGATTCTTGTGCATTGGTATATGTACACTTGTTAGCACTTGTTGAAATATATATGGGCCATAATAAATACACACTGACACTATCTTATTTAAAAGTTTACCACTGCAAGAAGAGGAGCATGTATTGTAAGTTCTCTTTTATCTGGCGTTTGAATACCACCACTTTTCTTTCAGAAGAAGACAAATCTGCAATTCCTACTGTAACTGTTTGAATGGAATAGCTAAGCTTTGATAATACAATCTACACACATTAGGCATGTGAATGATATGACTTGTACATGTACTTACTTAAGTAAAGATAAACTCCTCAACACAACAATCCTGGGTTGACAACACTTCTATGATAGTATAACACTTGAGGTAAATATTGTGCTACTATAAAACTTAAAAGTAAGGTATATCAGTCATGACTTACTGTTACAGTCATTGGTTTAAGAGGATGGTAATCAGTCGTCTCCCTCACACAGGCTTCCTGTTCCTTCTCACTCGTGTAATCCCTCATACGAGGGACCCTTAGAAAGATTTAATTAAGGTTAACAAATCAGCCCCCTATCTATAGATTCCTTACAACGTATGATTTCACTAATCAGGTTGGTGGTTTATTGGTTTATTGCGATACCCTTTAGTCGAATTACGACTAATCTTCAAGGGTTCAACACAAAAAAAGTATACAAACACAAACATATATACAGTGCAAGATTAAAAGGACATATATACATAATCATAACATATACAGATTGCTAACTTAACTTACGAATAATTGGTGACAAACTGGTAGATTGCCTTCAGTGATATGGGACTGTCAATGATTTGATGTTAGATGCTAATGTATTCCAAAGATTGATGGCTCGGTAGAGACATATACAGACATATACCAGTTACATATACAGGTTAAATGTAACAGTTCTGAGACTTATTACTGTACATGGCAAGATAACATATTCTGATAAGTGTTTTCAAGTGAGAAATGAAACAATCAAAGATCAAGGCGGTATGTGTGGGAACAACCCTAACGTTATACCAAGGAGGTGGTTATACGTAGGAAAGTCCGGAAACTTGGGGGGAGGGGCTACCATTGTTGTTTTGCAAAAAGGGTACTTAATTCGATATTTCTGATACCACTGATGCTAAACATTTTTAAAATCACAATATTAGGTCCTTCAAAAGACATTGTTTCCTACGAGTTGGGCAATATAAACAATAGAAGCCTTGCAGAAAGGGAAAAAATGACAAAATTGGGAAACAAACCACTGATAAGCCGCCATCTTGGTTGGTCAAAGGTCACAAAGCTGTCTATTGTTGGAGGGAAATAATCCTCAGAGAAAAATACGATTTCAATCAGTTTAGAGTCAATTAATCACCTCAGATTTTTTCTAGCCTCAACAAAATATATGAAAATTGTGCTTGCATAGATCCGTTATACTTAGATGACCAAAAATCTTCTTTGTAATATAAGATTGAACAGGCACTGCGTATAACAAATCATAGGCCAGTCGCATCACAGGAAAGAGACATGGCGGCGCAAGCAGGAACGGGAAATGATATGTCCTTTCTTCCGTTGGTTCACGAGATAATTCGAGGGTTAGTACAACGTTTAAGAGAGTTTTTCATCAGTTGATACTATGTATGACATCACAAATACTTGTTTGACGCCGATGGTTGGGAATAAAACCGTGTATGGTGCCTCTCTTATGTTGTTTCCTTTCTCCTTTGTCCAGGATGGATATGGAATCCCCAGACGTCAATCAGAAGATTACCGAACTGAAAACAAAATTCCAGAAATGTCGGACAATGGTGGAAGAGATGCCAGGTACTATTGCATGCTTGAGTTATTCTATATTCCTTTAACCTTTTATCATAAAGCCCTGACATCCGAAATACATTTATGATTATCATAAAATCTTGTGTTTTCATGGGAAAATTTAGGACATTGCAAAAGCTTACCAGTTTGACTTTAAGGACAAGTTGAGTAGCTACTAGTACTAAGATGCAAGGAAACAGTGTATCACATTATGTAAATGTACAATTAAGTAGAATATTAGTTGTGTTAGATCTATGTACATAATCATTATGTACATGTGACCCACTGTACTCGACTAAATTCTTGATGGACATTGCATGCTCATGCTTTCTCTCCCATCACGCGATATTAAACTGATGACCATAATGTACTTGTTTTATCACAGGTATTGACTGCAGTGAGGAGGAACAGAAACAACAGATAGAACAGCTCAGACAACAGGTCACCACAAAAACAGACTTACTCAAGAAGTACAAGAACTTGTGTGCATTTGAGCTGCCAAGATCATGACAACTGAATGAACTGATTGTTTTCTAATGTGCTTTTTTTTAGTCAGTTAAAATCGTCCCACACCATTTTTGATGTATAGGGCGGTGCCCATCTCCGTTTCATAGCCCTGGGCCACACTGTTGCAATCACTGCAGCAGGGGGCTAGTCCACTGGCAGTGAAGTGTGTTTAACTTCCATACTGTTTCAGAAGTGTGTACCATTTTTATAAAGTCTTTGGTATGACTCAATGCACCTCTTGTCCAGAGGTGTTCTACCTGGGGCTTGAACCCCAGTCCTTCTGGTCCAAGTAATTTGAACCAGATGTGGTGAGAGACAGAAGTGCAGACCACTACACCACAGGGACACCCCAATGTGCTTTTTAGTGCAGTTATAAATGTCAACAATTGTACTCCCGGAGTTGATGTCCCGGAGTATACTTTTTTTACATGATGATTTCTGTGGACTACAGTGAATGTACCGGCACTAGAATGTTTAGGAATGCAGTCAAACCTGTACAAGTGACCACCTCTACATAAGGACCACTGGGCCAGTGTGGCCACTTTTTGGTGGTCTGTTAGATAATTTTGACACACGTGTCTATAGTGACCAGTGACCACCTGTTCACATTGACCATACCGAGTGGTCTTCTTGGACAGGTTTGACTGTATAGCAAAATACAGAAGCATTTAGGCAGGTTGATAAAAGTTTTTTTGGATAAATGATCATAGGATGACTATGTCTAGTTTCTATTAATAACGACTATGTGAAATAGTCCTCTGTACACTCAATTAATCACCTGATTGTACCTTTAGTGTAAGCTTACAGGAACGTTGATAGCCTTACTAAGGACCTTAGCACTATGCTAGATTTGTAAGTCCAAGATGTACATAACTGTGGGAATAAATTTCTGCCATGTGTCCATTTGATGAATATGAGCTCTACCTGAGGTGTGCTAAGAACCAGAAACTAAGACATGTGTCTTTATATTTGTTGGTGTAGTGTAGGTAGTGCAATTTTCTACAATTTCTGGTACCCACATAGGCATGTCCCCGTGGCGCAAGCAGTAACGCAAACCCGCTGCTTCGCCATCTGGATCAAATTCCGTGGATCCGAAGGGCCCGCGTTCGAACCTCAGTGGTCGACTCGAGCTCGGACATGTTGTAAGGGATTGCATTCGTCATTTCGGATGGTGACGTAAAGCCAGCGGCCCCGTGTAGGAGGGAGCTTTAGGCGTAAGCCTCAAACCTCTGCACGTAAAAGAACCCAACACACTTAAAGAGAAGAGTAAGGGTGACCCGGTGTGCTTGGCCAAAAACGCGAGCCGTGGCAAAGCCGCATTGCACTACCACTAGCTACTTGAAAAAGCATCATGCTTCACCTCAATTGAGGATGCCTGCTTTACTTACTTACTTACTTACATAGGCACTCCTTTGTCTTTCCAATATCATGTCACTTGACTTTGAGTAGGGAAGTTTAAAAAAGCATATATTGCCCTGCCCTAGAGCTTGATTTACTAATACAAGTTGATTTGTTGAGCTACAGGGAAAGATTTAGCTATCTAAGCTGAAGAAGCTAATGATGCCGTGAATGCACTTCAGCACCAAGGACAGGGCTATCAATGGAGCTGTGCATATTGTTCAGGGACAGGGTCATTTATGAAATCATGCCCAATGTCCTTACTCAGGATGAAACACATTCAAAACTGAGTGATGAATAGAGAAGTTCTTTTATTTAGTAGGAGCCTAATACATGGTTATGCACTGAACTCTTGAAACATGGTTTACATCACTTACACATTCTTAGTCAAAGAAATAAACTGCTTTTTCAGGTCTGACTGGTGACTAGTAACATGCTGCTTTAACACATTTATTTCTATCCCGAGTAATGGAAAACATCAAGAAAAGGACAATCACGGAAAGTTTATTAAAGAATGACTGACAAGTAGAAGACACTTCATACAAATAGTGGCAATATGTTTCCAAACGATTAAATCTTCGACATAGGCACTGTAGTACAGTTAGTTTGTGGCGTTAAAAAAGACTTCAGATATCAAGAACCACGTAAATATCATTGGTGTCCACTTCTTCGTGAATCTGCATCGCCGAATAAGTGATTGCCTTCACTTCAGTTCCCTGTGGATGCTTGCTGAGATCAAAGGTTTCTCCGTATCCGACCGACTTGATCTTGAAGTTTTCCCTGTCGAACTCCACAATCTTCACGTCCCTAGCGATGAAGAAAGGTTCTGCGCTGAAAGCAAACAGCCACTCGTCTAGGAACTGGTACAGTAAAGATTCCATGTCGTCCCCCTCTGCTTCCGTCTCGTAGGTGTCCAAAGGCTCGACGGTGTCTATCTCAGTCATGTAACCAAACATGCCTACTGCACACTGTTCAAACGCTTCCTTCACGTCTTCCCCCCAGGAGTGAAGCTGTACATCGGCTGTGTGGTCCAGATACTCGTATTTACAGACGTATTCACCGTCGTCGCCCCCCTCCCACTCTGGATCGTACCCTGCTCCTTCTTCCACCATTCTAGGCTGGGTTTGTCCCCCCTGTAGCGACTTGCGGACAGAATGTTCTAGCTTGCTGTGCTCAATGTTCACCCACTTATCGTGGTTAGGTCCCTTTGAAGCTTCGAAACACTGTCAGGTCGTAAGGAATGCACTCAAAAACCGACGAAATGGAAAAGATTTCAGCATGTGTTGCAACATCCGCCATGACAGTTGACCTCATCTTGACCTCTAGCGCATGCGCACAGGAAATGTTGTGGAAGTTGACGTGACAGCCAGCTGATCGGCAAGATGCCGGTTCGTCTTTTGGTCGTCCTTGGTCCCCAAGTCTTGGGCGTCTTTCTCGTCATCTTAGCGATCACGCGCAATCTTCAGACAACTGTGCTCGCTCTAGCCTTTCTCAGTGCGTGTGTGTATCATTTCCGCATCACTCCCGTGAGCGAGAAGGCGGTGGAAGCGGTGCTAGGGCGGTCTCACGTCGTCGGCCACCGGGGCGCCAGTCGCCAGGCCCCCGAGAACACCATCGCCGCTTTCCGGACGGTAAGGCACAAAGCAGGCCGTCTCTTTGTTTTAGATTAACAACAACAAAGATTAAGAGAAAAAGAAAGAAAATTCAGTCAGATATGTTGCTATATAACGTCAGTATGTTTTATATGAGATAAGATATCTTCGGTCAGTTCAGACTGGTATTATTGGGCTATTCCATTGAGAACAAAGGAGGATTGGGACTGTACTACTGTAACAGTGGGGATCAACCTCCACTAACTGACCAGTCTAACTGGTCCGGACCTTTTAGCCTTGTGGTTATCACGTTGATTTCCGAAGCCGTGCGGATCGGGATTGGCACGGGTTCTAATCCCGGGAGCGTTGTACTCGCCCCTTTGGGTTTTTACAGTGGTTCCCACGCCGGCCCTGTGAGTAACGATCAGATCACACAGGGAATGTCGTACTCGCCCCTTTGGGTTCCCACAGTGGTTCCCACGCCGGCCCTGTGAGTAACGATCAGATCACACAGGGAATGTCGTACTCGCCCCTTTGGGTTCCCACAGTGGTTCCCACGCCGGCCCTGTGAGTAACGATCAGACCACACAGGGAATGTCGTACTCGGAGACTTGGGACGAGTCTGAAAAGAAAAGGGGGAGTAGTGTAACAGTGGGGATCAACCTCCACTAACTGACCAGTCTAACTGGTCCGGACCTTTTAGCCTTGTGGTTAGCGCGTTGATTTCCCAAGCCATGCGGATTGGAATTGGTGCGGGTTCTAATCCCGGGAGCGGCGTACTCGCCCCTTTGGGGTTTTACACTACTATTAGTATTGGACATGGGTCAAACAAATCTGATACATCTTACTAACAAAAAATCCTAATACTGTACACCCTTCTCCCATTTTTTTGGAACAGCCCATTGTTATGTTTTATTCGGTTGGTTGGCCACAGATTATGTCCCAAGAGCTTTGATCAAATGATAAAAAAAAGTCTTAATCTGTCGAGATATGTAGCATGACAAAGGAGGTTAAATTTTTTTAACCTCCTTGTTTAAACCTCCTTGGCATGACGAAATGCTGCTCCAGCCAGAGATAAATGTGTAAACACAAATTGCTATCACTAGTATCAGGATATGCAGCTTGTACTCTTCAGTACAAACCTGGTGTGTTACGCTATGAGGTGGTTTACCGGGTATGCACTACAAACTAACAAACAAATCATGTTTATCTTTTGCTGTATCTCTCCAGGCTAAGAAGAACGGAGCTGACAGTGTTGAATTTGACCTTGAGTACACCAAGGATGGGGTTCCAGTCCTCCTACATGATGACACTGTGGACCGTACCACTGATGGGACGGGGAACATCAAGGACCTCACCTTTGCTGAGGTTCAGCAGTTGGACGTGACTGCTAAGCACCCAGAGGCGTAAGTCAATGGTGAAGTAGTGGGTTTTGGTGGTCTACTGTACCCCCTGTGCAAAAGTGTCTGTACCGCCTCTTATGCTCCCTCAGTGAATGCCTTCAAAGCCAGATTCGACAGGTACATGGAATGTCATCCTGTTAAGTACAACCACAGAGCTTTGGAACACCCACATAAACCCACCATGACGGTTGAGTGAAAAAGAATTCAACAATGAAGAGCGGTCTAAACTGGAACAGTCCTACCTGACCGAAAATTCTACTCTAGTCTTATGCAAAAAGTGTCCGTACCCAAATGCAAAAGTGTCCGTACCACCCATGCTAAAGTTTTTGTAACCCCCATGCAAAAGTTAGCCTGGGTGACATCTTCCTTTGTAACCGCTGGCTAAATCTTTTCGCTTGCTAATCCGTAGCATCCTGTTGTCTTATCGCATGGTGAATAGGGATTAAGTGACAAAAGGGAGGGAATTGAGTATTACTGTAGAAAGCCTTCCAAGAGAGTAGGAGTAGTCTTCAAAAACCACCCTCCCTAGGCCACACCTGCCATATACAAATCATAACAAATACAACAATTGCCGTGTCTATGGAAACTGGCGAGCCTTTGTCAATGACCAAGTGAAAATGTATCATCACTGTGTTTCTGTTCAGTATATATCAAATGTAGCATGTGATATTTACAGCAAAATCCTCAGTCTTGCAAAATACAGACTAACGGGTTTACGCAAGGTGACAGTTACTAAAGCCACTGAGTGGATAGATATTGGAAATAGTCAGACGCTTCTGGTAGCACCCACTACCTTTTGCCAGTGACTGGACGAGATTTTTGGTTCACCAAGAACTATGAAGTGATATATGCAGATGAATTAAACTTATGGCCACGCCAATTTTTTTGTTGCTTCTCGGAATCGCCTCTCCTGTTTTTTCCATTTTGAAAAAAAAAATTGGGTCGCTATTCTCATTCAGAAATTTTCACTCACGATTTTACTATTTGTTCAGTTGGAAAACTCAATAGCCACCAAAATAGATTATAAAGGCCTGCACATATACACTTCGGTCGCTATTCTCATTCAGAAATTTTCACTCACGATTTTACTATTTGTTCAGTTGGAAAACTCAATAGCCACCATAATAGATTATCAAGGCCTGCACATACCTAAAAAGTGTGGTCATATTTTATCATAAGTTACAATTTTTCATTCATTAAAACTATTTCTCAATATCAATCCATATATTACATGGCGAAAGGTAATTTTGTTACTGAAATTATAGTACTAGATCAAAGAAAGGGTTGCATTGTATAAAATGAGCCATACAAAGCTGAAACTGGAATAATCATCTTATTCTTTATGTTATGTAAACCCTTATCTTCACCCCAGACTATTTGCCAATTTTTTTTTTTTTTTTCCCTGTCGCTCCGATTTTTTCCTGAAAAAATCTGAGAATCAAGAAATAAAATTGGTGAGGCCTATGTAATGCTTCTCATCCATCCAGGTCGAAGTTTAAAGGAGAGAGGATACCCACACTGGAAGAGGTGGTAAAAGAATCCCTGAAGCTAGGCATGGTCATGTACATAGATGTCAAGCGACTACCAGAGAATGTGAGCACTGTTTACTTTGTATTGTGTGTTTGAATATAATCTCCAGGCAGATCTCCACGGTGCTAGAATCGAACAAGCTAGCCAGAGAAGCTCCAGTCAGCCAGGGAAGTTGTCAGGCACAGTCGGTTGCAATAAAAACTCCTTCTGCCAGTTGGATAAGGTCTTTGCAACCGTTGGGTCTGCTTAGAGACTATTTGAATAGAGCTGTATGTTCTATGTAGTTCCTTGTCATATTGTTCATTAAATGCTAAAAATGCTCCCTAAAAACTAACACCTTTTGTGTGCATTCAAGAAAAGTATACCACAGCTGTTGAGAATTTTCTTAGACAATTTTTCTGTTGTCTTGAATGTTTGAGAAATTATAAATATCCTCAGGACTGAGAGTCTGAGATTCTTTCTTACTTTTCAGGGAGTATGAAGGAATAGAAAGCCTAAGTATAACCTGACAACATGCCTTCTTTCTGTTTAGTCGGCAGAGACTCTACTCAACTTGTTCCAGAAATACCCAGACCTATACAAGTCTGCAGTGATCGTTTCCTTCTTACCAACCGTCATCTACAAGGTCAGGAATAGGGCAGAAATCTGAATGTGTGAATTAGTGCTAAAACTGCATGTAGTTCCGAATATTCAAAATATATCAAGTTCTGGCTATAAAAAAAGGACACTGAATTCCCTATATCTTTGTAATGGTAACAAATGTTTGGAATGGTAACATTGTAACAGCTTTGCTACAGTGAAACCTGTACAAGTGACCACCTCTAAATACATGTGAGTACCACCTGGCCTACATGTATGTGACCACTTTTTGGTGGTCCCTTGGATATTTTGTCACATCGACAGAGCCTGTCTATAGTGACCATCTGTATACATAGACCAGATTTTATCTGTGAGTGGTCTTTGTGGGCAGTCTTGAATTAAGGAAATGGAATAAGTTAGGTGTTATAACCGGGTGTGTTATGGCCCCATAACACATGGGCAAGGGAGGCTTCTGATTGGTCGACGCCATCTGGCTATGTGATAATTCGATTTAATGTCTATTTGCACATAGATCCGTTCTGGGGATCCAGACATTGTGACAGCCCTTTCATGGAGACCCAGATACTACAGCTACGACAGTGTGGGTGGAGAGCCCAAGTACACCCAGACCTGGAAACACGTCCTGATGAGTTTCTGGGATATTGTGTATGAATACGTCCTGCACTACTGGCTGTGGTACATAGAGGGTATCTCAGCTGTCAACATGAACAACCATTGCATATCCAGGTGAGTTATCAAAAAGTTTGGTGGTGAAAAATTATCAGAACATCCCATAAACTTTGACCCAGTGCTCAGGTCACCTCTTCACCCTGAATTCAAGACACTGCAAATATGCTTCCCTTGTATGACTGTACTACAGAACTGTTTCAACCATCTTGAATTACCATTTAGCATCACTCTGCAAAAACCTCACTGTCCCTCCCACTAAAAAATACCCTCATTAAATCAGGACCCCTATCGCTCCACGTTACCTCGCTTGCAAAAGGGCCCTGATAATCACCGCCGCCAGACATGGTTCCGGCGACGTCGCCAACACTTGCTCATGAATAATTGATGAGCTGGCCATATTTGGCAATGAGCAGACTGACGAACTAATCTCCAGACGGAAGTTGCGGACAAGGTCGGTAGGCTTGCTCGGCTTTCGCTGCCACTGGGAAGCCCATATAACAGTGGCTCTTCCCTCCGCCTGTCCTTACACTTAGAAATTCCTTCCCTGCCATCAAGCAGTGTCTGTAGGGTGGACTGCTGATGCTGACGAAGCCGCTCTAATCCAAACAAGTCTTCCACAGCTGAAGCAAAACTATCGGCTGCCATTTGTTTTGGGTAACCAAAGCAACGATGTAACACGTAACCTGATTGGTTGATAGCTTCCCAGCGTTCTTTGCGTGTTTGCTTCCGATGAGGGGAAGCAGACCCCTCTGATTGGCTGAAGCTGTTTTGTTGGTAACGTTGCCAGAACCATGTCTGGTGGCGGTGATTATCAGGGCCCCTTCGCGAGCGAGGTAACATGGAGCGATAGGGGTTCTCAGATTCAATGAGGGTGCTAAAAAATAAAACCACCACGAAATGAAATGAACTTACAGTAGCCTCCGTTGAAGACACCTTCCGGTATTTTTTCTCATTACTTGCTTCTCAGCAAGCAATAGGAAGAAAAAAATGTAATGAGAAAACAGTAACTTGAAAAAGAAAACAGCCGGAAGGTGTCTGCTACGGAGGCTAAACTCACAGTATGTTTGTATCAACTTGCTTGTATGGTAATGATTTTGACTAATTGTGGGAAAATGTCCCCGTGGTCATTTTTGTTAATTGGCTCGGCCTGGCAAGCTCCGCCTCCACCGACAGGTTCCGAGCAGACCAGCACATGCTCACCCCCCGTCGGCACCTCCGCTCAGACCACTTCCACCCGCTTTTCGGCGGTACTAGTCACATCCCAGAGCGGTCCGCTTTCCAAAAAGTGGCTAATTTGAGTACTATTAACACCCTCCAGATTAATTTTGGACTTTCTATTGCACTTTGGACTAATGCTTGTAGCCTCTGACAGCTTATACTTACAGAGATGATATTTTGTGAACAACTTCCTTGCCACTTTATGGATCATAATGACCCCCAGCGGGGGTCGTCACGCGTCGTTGAAAATCGAAAAACCTTCAGATTTTTCCCGAAAATCTTCAGATTTTATGGAAAATCTTCAGATTGTTTGAGATAACCTTCAGATTGTTTGCAAGAATCTTCAGATTGTTTTGAGATTGCTTTCAAAGAACCTTCAGATTGTTTCAAAGAACCTTCAGATTGTTTCGAACAATCTTCAGATTTTTTAATGTGATCTTCAAATTTATGTTTCAACTTCCTTTAATATTGATTAGTATGATATGAAAATTGATAAGAATGGTTTTATTGTTGTGTGAGTTTTGTACTTTTGATGGGAAAATGGATCTAACCAATCCTGATTAGCTCCTTTCACTTGCAACTCATGGCTTTTTAGTCGAACAGTTCTTTGTGGGCTTAAACAGAGCGACCTGTCTTTAGATAGCGCGAACTTAGCGAACATTATGTAGTTGTTAAACGGAGTTGGCAGAGAAATCCATGTTCTCGGGAACAACAATTTTGATCGGAGCCTCATATCGAACCTGACTGCAATATTTATCCTCGTTCGCCCCTCAAGCCCTGGATAACAAACGTACCCTTACTATTGTTTTGGTGGTATAATGATGAATACTGCATTTGGATGCAGTTGTCATAATGCCGTGGGTTTGACACTAGATGAAAATAAAAATCCACTTGAATCAACTGTCAGTTCTACATGTGTATTGTTGACAACCGTACGAATGGTAATAACTCCTCATTATTATAATAAATTACCTATGTCAAGTCATGGAATTTTACCGCTTCCGAGACAGCATCGGCTTCCAATGTGATGTGCAATGTAGTTATACATATAAATTTCCATCACTGGTTGTGTTACAGGTACTAACTTGTAAATGACAGCAGAAAACAGTCGTGGGTTCAAAATTCAGCTGCTATGTGTATTGCTACTTTGCGGTAGATATTTGGCTTGTTCATTGTTATTGCAACCATTTGATCAACCTGGGTTATAGGTCTTCAAAGATGTGTTTTATCCATGACATTTTAGTTTTTTTAAGCTTGCATGCAGTTGATATATCATTATGTGGCAAGAATGCAACTTCTGAAGATGCCTCAGGCCTGGAAATAGTGGGTGCATGTGCACCTGTGTGCACCCAAAATTGGAGCTGTGCACCTAATTTTTGACTGTGGGTGCACCAGTGCACCTAGATATTTTTGTAGGCTATAAGGTAAGGGTACTATTATATTGTACACTAGTATACGAAGAATACAGAAATGTAAGTATCTTGACTTACTTGCCTTTTAGACAGAATAGCTAAAATTACCCTTCGTTGTATTCTACTTGATGTAATTCTAGTTAGCTATAGAATTACAGGTTGTAGTTCTTAAGAGCGTTAAACTTGGTAATTTTGTTTTGCTGACATTCAACTTTATTTTATGTGGTGCACCCAAAATGTTTTCTGTGCACCTAATTTTTTTTTGTCGGGTGCACCAGTGCACCTATTTCCAAAAATGAATTTCGAGCCCTGTGCCTTCTTGTTAAACATTGTGCATGCAATACGAAGCAGTGTTACATCAAGTCATCTCCAAGCAGATAAAGAGAGTTCTCTCACCAGTGGAAAGACTTGCTGAACCAAGTTATGTTAAACAAGCTGGACCCTACATGTATATCTTCTTGGAGATTTATGTTTGCCAGGGTATCACATATAGGGCAAGCATACACGTGTAGATTCAAAATGATATAAAACATGTATGAGTGGAACTTGGCTGTCACCTCAGTATCCAACTACACAGAAAACAGATGCAGACAAATTACTACCACCTTCAACATTCATGACTGGCACAACCATACAGTAGGTTAGAATACACCTACATTGTAGGTGTAGCTCCTTAAGACACCATGCACAGGATTTGTGTGTTGTTTGCCAAAACTCTATTATGCTTTCCCTACTTTCAGCATTCTATGGCTCTCCATGTGTCAGCATAGATGGATTCATTCTAATCATAGGCCTAGACAAGACCTAGAAAACATCTCTTCAAGTTGTCTTTGATTGAAAGTAAAATTTCTTACTCATTTGTTGGTTTCTCATGTTTTGCAGTGGCCATTATTCTGTGTTGAAAGGACAGTAGCTGTTGATATCATCTATTTAGAGAGGTGATGACTTGTTAATAGCTTTTTAATTGATTGGGAGGAGAAGTCATTTCCCACTACTCCGCCCACTCCATTACTTACTGGACTTGCTAACTGTAGTAGCAGGCACAGCTTGAAATGATTATTTGCTGCTGACTACAAGATCTGTAAGAGAGATATGGAAACTTTAGAACAGATCATCAGTACGGATATCATCCTAAGGAAATCTTTGAATGTACAATAAACATTAGGGATATTACAAAGTAGCCCTATAGCACCCTATTACATACACTTGAGCTTCACTGTATAGCGGACTATACCCTGTAGTGTATAGCGGAGTACCTCGGTCGATTTCTACTATTTTCCCAACGATAGGACAGGGCCTGGTAGAGGCTGTAAATTTGCCCTGTCAAAATGCAAGGAAAACTGTCTAGATTTCACACTTTTCTGGGAAGGGTGCCCACAAACCCCTACTTTGCAACCTTTAGTGCTTGCTGTGATGCTATCACCGTACCAATTTGCCTTCTGCACCTAATCTCCTACTCTGTAAAAAGTTATGGTGACTACCTGAGTTGTGTTGTCTCAGGCATAGCCTCCTTTGCAAACTTTCTAGTTGCTACTGGCATTTATTTCTAGGAGAGCGCGGGCAGCAGATAGCATTTCTCCTTCAAAAGAATCTGGCCCCAGCGTGTTATAAATCACGAATCAGTGCTCCCCCCACTCCAAATTTAATGCCAGCACCACCCAGAAAGCCATCAAATCTCATACTCTCCAAGCAGGAGTCCAGCTCCGGCTGGTGTTTAATGTGTTTTGGAGAGTTTTGGGCGGGCTTTATATTTCATCCGTTTTCCTGATATCACCCAGTCAAAATAGAAAATGTGACAAAAACGCCAGGTAAACATATCAAAAACCAGCCGGAGCCAAACCTACGCATGTATTCTTGGAGAGTAGCTATCTCAGATCCTAGTCTTGCCTGGTCTTCCCATCTGGGAGGAACCCCTGCTGAAATCATTATTGACACAAGACAGTAAAGAGAGAGTAGAGCTGCCATCCAAACAGACATCCAGCAAACTATTTGCAATGTTTTTATGCAATTGTGAGTTAATAGTGCCAATGATGATGATGAGTTAAGTGCCAATGACTTTAAAAAACTAGTTCTATAATGTATATGTACCAAGGAATATACTGCACATGAAAAGAATGGGCTCTTTCCTAGGGGTAGGAAGATATGATCAGCTTGGATGACTAATTAGTTACAGGACTTCCTCCCCTGGGCATTCCCAGGCCAAGAGTTTCCTTGTTACCACCAGCCACCAGCTTGTGGAATCAAGGATCCTTCAATGGTGGAATCTAGGAGCTGGGGCAGGGCCATTCAAGGAACTCTGCCTGGGCTTTTCAGGATCTTTCAGCCCTTTGCCTGGGCTTTTCAGGATCATGACAGATCTGTACCAACTTCATGTACAAAAAAATGAATTGAGATAAGCAGTGATCTCAAAAGGTAAATTTGTATTGATGAGAAGGTTTGTTTTTTCAAGCATGATAAATTCAAACCGTCTTGAGGAAGGCAGCGCCTGTTGTGGACTGGTCTATTTTCTTCCGCTGTGCTCGTGCATTAGCTCCTTCCAATGTCGATCTAGTTGAGATTTGAACTGGTTTTGCTGGAGACTACACTCTCTGGTAGAGAGTGCCAAATGTTTAAGGTCAAACAGTATCATTTACAAATCCACCAGACAATTTGGTGATCATCATGTGTTGGTGGCAAGAAGTTTTGAAATTAAGAAATGATCTACCCGTATGTGCTCTTGAACATTTAGCAAGAGATAGAAATGAAAACAAAGGGACAGAAGGATGTGCATTCACACCCTGAGACTTTACTGAATGAAATATTCTTCTTACACAGCTTTCAAAGCTTTCGGTATAGCCTGGATGCCAGACCCCCAATCTCCAAAATATCTATCCCACGGTCTGGCATTCAGGCTGAGCCAGGCCTGGGCTGAGCTGAGTTTCAGCAGGGCCTCTTCATGGGCTGTTTATGCAAGAGGTACACAGATGGTCTCTTGAGACTAGACTCCCAAAGAGGAGATCTGATCATGATAATAAGCCCAAGCCCACCAACACCAGAGAGTAGAGACCACAGGACCAAGCTGAAGCTAGCCCTCGATTGGGCCTTCGATTCACAGCCTTCGTTTCAGCCCTCGATTCGATTTTGCCGCCGATTCAGCCTTCGATAAGAGGGAATAGACAGAACATAGCAACCTATTCAGTTACCGATTCGAAAAACCTAGAATCTAGGCCAGCTCTCTTACAACGAACACAAAAGGCAATACAAGGCTCAACTAGTACCAAACAAGGAGATATTTACTTGCAAATAATGTCGGAAAGGACATAATATCACGAAATCGGCATAAAATAATAGTGACAACTGACAAAGGACACTGGCCCTCGATTCGGCCGTCGATGGGATTTTATCTAGATGTGGCCCATGAACTTGAAATAGTAATTAGGATACGTTGAGATCTAGAGTACTTTATGCAAGTATCTAATTCAACTGGCCGGATTGGATGAACGAGCCACAGGGGGTCTCATCAAGCCCCGGTGAAACTAGCCCTCGATTCAGGCATCGACTTGCCTGGGAAAGAATGGCTTGCTGGACGGCTTGTAGCGCTTTCTGCTGTTTAGCTAAATGTGGTACATGAATTTGAAATAGTAATTAGGATACATTAGGATCTAAAATACTTTATGGCGCATGGCCGGATTTGATGTACGAGCCACAGGGGGTCTCATCAAGCCCCGGTGAAGCTAGCCCTCGATTCGGGCATCGACTTGCCTGGGAAAGAAAGGCTTGCTGGACGGCTTGTAGCGCTTTCTGCTCTTTATCTTAATGTGGACCATGAATTTGAAATAGTAATTAGGATACATTAGGATCTAAAATACTTTATGGCGCATGGCCGGATTTGATGTACGAGCCACAGGGAGTCTCATCAAGCCCCGGTGAAGCTAGCCCTCGTTTCGGGCATCGGCTTGCCTGGGAAAGAAAGGCTTGCTGGACGGCTTGTAGCGCTTTCTGCTGTTTAGCTAAATGTGGCCCATGAACTTGACATAGTAATTAGGATACATTAGGATCTAAAGTACTTTATGCAAGTATCAAATTCAACTGGCCGGATTGGATGAACGAGCCACAGGGGGTCTCATCAAGCCCTTGTGAAGCTAGCCCTCGCCGATTCGGGCATCGACTTGCCTGGGAAAGAAAGGCTTGCTGGATGGCTTGTAGCGCTTTCTGCTGTTTAGCTAAATGTGGTACATGAATTTGAAATAGTAATTAGGATACATTAGGATCTAAAATACTTTATGGCGCATGGCCGGATATTATGTACGAGCCACAGGGGGTCTCATCAAGCCCCGGTGAAGCTAGCCCTCGTTTCGGGCATCGGCTTGCCTGGGAAAGAAAGGCTTGCTGGACGGCTTGTAGCGATTTCTGCTGTTTATCTAAATGTGGCCCATGAACTTGACATAATAATTAGGATACGTTGAGATCTAGTGTACTTTATGCCAGTATCAAATTCAACTGGCCGGATTGGATGAACAAGCCACAGGGGGTCTCATCAAGCCCCGGTGAAGCTAGCCCTCGATTCGGGCATCGACTTGCCTGGGAAAGAAAGGCTTGCTGGATGGCTTGTAGCGCTTTCTGCTGTTTAGCTAAATGTGGTACATGAATTTGAAATAGTAATTAGGATACATTAGGATCTAAAATACTTTATGGCGCATGGCCGGATTTGATGTACGAGCCACAGGGGGTCTCATCAAGCCCCGGTGAAGCTAGCCCTCGTTTCGGGCATCGGCTTGCCTGGGAAAGAAAGGCTTGCTGGACGGCTTGTAGCGATTTCTGCTGTTTATCTAAATGTGGCCCATGAACTTGACATAATAATTAGAATACGTTGAGATCTAGTGTACTTTATGCCAGTATCAAATTCAACTGGCCGGATTGGATGAACAAGCCACAGGGGGTCTCATCAAGCCCCGGTGAAGCTAGCCCTCGATTCGGGCATCGACTTGCCTGGGAAAGAAAGGCTTGCTGGATGGCTTGTAGCGCTTTCTGCTGTTTAGCTAAATGTGGTACATGAATTTGAAATAGTAATTAGGATACATTAGGATCTAAAATACTTTATGGCGCATGGCCGGATTTGATGTACGAGCCACAGGGGGTCTTATCAAGCCCCGGTGAAGCTAGCCCTCGTTTCGGGCATCGACTTGCCTGGGAAAGAAAGGCTTGCTGGACGGCTTGTAGCGATTTCTGCTGTTTAGCTAAATGTTGCCCATGAATTTGAAATAGTAATTAGGATACATTAGGATCTAAAATACTTTATGGCGCATGGCCGGATTTGATGTACGAGCCACAGGGGGTCTAATCAAGCCCCGGTGAAGCTAGCCCTCGTTTCGGGCATCGACTTGCCTGGGAAAGAAAGGCTTGCTGGACGGCTTGTAGCGCTTTCTGCTGTTTAGCTAAATGTTGCCCATGAATTTGAAATAGTAATTAGCATACATTAGGATCTAAAGTACTTTATGCCAGTATCAAATTCAACTGGCAGGATTGGATGAACGAGCCACAGGGGGTCTCATCAAGCCCCGGTGAAGCTAGCCCTCGATTCGGGCATCGACCTGCCTGGGAAAGAAAGGCTTGCTGGATGGCTTGTAGCGCTTTCTGCTGTTTAGCTAAATGTTGCCCATGAATTTGAAATAGTAATTAGGATACATTAGGATCTAAAATACTTTATGGCGCATGGCCGGATTTGATGTACGAGCCACAGGGGGTCTCATCAAGCCCCGGTGAAGCTAGCCCTCGTTTCGGGCATCGGCTTGCCTGGGAAAGAAAGGCTTGCTGGACGGCTTGTAGCGATTTCTGCTGTTTATCTAAATGTGGCCCATGAACTTGACATAATAATTAGGATACGTTGAGATCTAGTGTACTTGATGCCAGTATCAAATTCAACTGGCCGGATTTGATGAACAAGCCACAGGGGGTCTCATCAAGCCCCGGTGAAGCTAGCCCTCGATTCGGGCATCGACTTGCCTGGGAAAGAAAGGCTTGCTGGATGGCTTGTAGCGCTTTCTGCTGTTTAGCTAAATGTGGTACATGAATTTGAAATAGTAATTAGGATACATTAGGATCTAAAATACTTTATGGCGCATGGCCGGATTTGATGTACGAGCCACAGGGGGTCTCATCAAGCCCCGGTGAAGCTAGCCCTCGTTTCGGGCATCGGCTTGCCTGGGAAAGAAAGGCTTGCTGGACGGCTTGTAGCGATTTCTGCTGTTTATCTAAATGTGGCCCATGAACTTGACATAATAATTAGGATACGTTGAGATCTAGTGTACTTTATGCCAGTATCAAATTCAACTGGCCGGATTTGATGAACAAGCCACAGGGGGTCTCATCAAGCCCCGGTGAAGCTAGCCCTCGATTCGGGCATCGACTTGCCTGGGAAAGAAAGGCTTGCTGGATGGCTTGTAGCGCTTTCTGCTGTTTAGCTAAATGTGGTACATGAATTTGAAATAGTAATTAGGATACATTAGGATCTAAAATACTTTATGGCGCATGGCCGGATTTGATGTACGAGCCACAGGGGGTCTCATCAAGCCCCGGTGAAGCTTAAGCCCTCGATTCGGGCATCGACTTGCCTGGGAAAGAAAGGCTTGCTGGACGGCTTGTAGCGCTTTCTGCTCTTTATCTTAATGTGGACCATGAATTTGAAATAGTAATTAGGATACATTAGGATCTAGAGTACTTTATGCAAGTATCAAATTCAACTGGCCGGATTGGATGAACGAGCCACAGGGGGTCTCATCAAGCCCCGGTGAAGCTAGCCCTCGATTCGGGCATCGACTTGCCTGGGAAAAAAGGCTTGCTGGACGGCTTGTAGCGATTTCTGCTGTTTATCTAAATGTTGCCCATGAATTTGAAATAGTAATTAGGATACATTAGGATCTAAAATACTTTATGGCGCATGGCCGGATTTGATGTACGAGCCACAGGGGGTCTAATCAAGCCCCGGTGAAGCTAGCCCTCGTTTCGGGCATCGACTTGCCTGGGAAAGAAAGGCTTGCTGGACAGCTTGTAGCGCTTTCTGCTGTTTAGCTTAATGTTGCCCATGAATTTGAAATAGTAATTAGGATACATTAGGATCTAAAGTACTTTATGCAAGTATCAAATTCAACTGGCCGGATTGGATGAACGAGCCACAGGGGGTCTCATCAAGCCCTTGTGAAGCTAGCCCTCGCCGATTCGGGCATCGACTTGCCTGGGAAAGAAAGGCTTGCTGGATGGCTTGTAGCGCTTTCTGCTGTTTAGCTAAATGTGGTACATGAATTTGAAATAGTAATTAGGATACATTAGGATCTAAAATACTTTATGGCGCATGGCCGGATTTGATGTACGAGCCACAGGGGGTCTCATCAAGCCCCGGTGAAGCTAGCCCTCGTTTCGGGCATCGGCTTGCCTGGGAAAGAAAGGCTTGCTGGACGGCTTGTAGCGATTTCTGCTGTTTAGCTAAATGTGGCCCATGAACTTGACATAATAATTAGGATACGTTGAGATCTAGTGTACTTTATGCCAGTATCAAATTCAACTGGCCGGATTTGATGAACAAGCCACAGGGGGTCTCATCAAGCCCCGGTGAAGCTAGCCCTCGATTCGGGCATCGACTTGCCTGGGAAAGAAAGGCTTGCTGGATGGCTTGTAGCGCTTTCTGCTGTTTAGCTAAATGTGGTACATGAATTTGAAATAGTAATTAGGATACATTAGGATCTAAAATACTTTATGGCGCATGGCCGGATTTGATGTACGAGCCACATTTAGCTAAACAGCAGAAAGCGCTACAAGCCGTCCAGCAAGCCTTTTTTCCCAGGCAAGTCGATGCCCGAATCGAGGGCTAGCTTCACCGGGGCTTGATGAGACCCCCAGTTGCTCGTACATCAAATCCGGCCATGCGCCATAAAGTATTTTAGATCCTAATGTATCCTAATTACTATTTCAAATTCATGGGCAACATTTAGCTAAACAGCAGAAAGCGCTACAAGCCGTCCAGCAAGCCTTTTTCCCCAGGCAGGTCGATGCCCGAATCGAGGGCTAGCTTCACCGGGGCTTGATGAGACCCCCTGTGGCTCGTTCATCAAATCCGGCCAGTTGAATTTGATACTTGCATAAAGTACTTTAGATCCTAATGTATCCTAATTACTATTTCAAATTCATGGGCAACATTTAGCTAAACAGCAGAAATCGCTACAAGCCGTCCAGCAAGCCTTTTTTCCCAGGCAAGCCGATGCCCAAAACGAGGGCTAGCTTCACCGGGGCTTGATGAGACCCCCTGTGGCTCGTACATCAAATCCGGCCATGCGCCATAAAGTATTTTAGATGCTAATGTATCCTAATTACTATTTCAAATTCATGTACCACATTTAGCTAAACAGCAGAAAGCGCTACAAGCCATCCAGCAAGCCTTTCTGTCCCAGGCAAGTCGATGCCCGAATCGAGGGCTAGCTTCACAAGGGCTTGATGAGACCCCCTGTGGCTCGTTCATCAAATCCTGCCAGTTGAATTTGATACTTGCATAAAGTACTTTAGATCCTAATGTATCCTAATTACTATTTCAAATTCATGGGCAACATTTAGCTAAACAGCAGAAAGCGCTACAAGCCGTCCAGCAAGCCTTTCTTTCCCAGGCAAGTCGATGCCCGAATCGAGGGCTAGCTTCACCGGGGCTTGATTAGACCCCCTGTGGCTCGTACATCAAATCCGGCCATGCGCCATAAAGTATTTTAGATCCTAATGTATCCTAATTACTATTTCAAATTCATGGGCAACATTTAGATAAACAGCAGAAATCGCTACAAGCCGTCCAGCAAGCCTTTTTTCCCAGGCAAGTCGATGCCCGAATCGAGGGCTAGCTTCACCGGGGCTTGATGAGACCCCCTGTGGCTCGTTCATCCAATCCGGCCAGTTGAATTTGATACTTGCATAAAGTATTTTAGATCCTAATGTATCCTAATTACTATTTCAAATTCATGGTCCACATTAAGATAAACAGCAGAAAGCGCTACAAGCCGTCCAGCAAGCCTTTCTTTCCCAGGCAAGCCGATGCCCGAAACGAGGGCTAGCTTCACCGGGGCTTGATGAGACCCCCTGTGGCTCGTACATAATATCCGGCCATGCGCCATAAAGTATTTTAGATCCTAATGTATCCTAATTACTATTTCAAATTCATGTACCACATTTAGCTAAACAGCAGAAAGCGCTACAAGCCATCCAGCAAGCCTTTCTTTCCCAGGCAAGTCGATGCCCGAATCGAGGGCTAGCTTCACAAGGGCTTGATGAGACCCCCTGGGCTCGTTCATCAAATCCTGCCAGTTGAATTTGATACTTGCATAAAGTACTTAAGATCCTAATGTATCCTAATTATTATTTCAAATTCATGGGCAACATTTAGCTAAACAGCAGAAAGCGCTACAAGCCGTCCAGCAAGCCTTTTTTCCCAGGCAAGTCGATGCCCGAATCGAGGGCTAGCTTCACCGGGGCTTGATGAGACCCCCTGTGGCTCGTTCATCAAATCCGGCCAGTTGAATTTGATACTTGCATAAAGTATTTTAGATCCTAATGTATCCTAATTACTATTTCAAATTCATGGGCAACATTTAGCTAAACAGCAGAAATCGCTACAAGCCGTCCAGCAAGCCTTTTTCCCCAGGCAAGTCTATGCCCGAATCGAGGGCTAGCTTCACCGGGGCTTGATGAGACCCCCTGTGGCTCGTTCATCAAATCCGGCCAGTTGAATTTGATACTTGCATAAAGTACTCTAGATCCTAATGTATCCCAGTTACTATTTCAAATTCATGGGCCACATTTAGATAAACAGCAGAAATCGCTACAAGCCGTCCAGCAAGCCTTTCTTTCCCAGGCAAGCCGATGCCCGAAACGAGGGCTAGCTTCACCGGGGCTTGATGAGACCCCCTGTGGCTCGTACATCAAATCCGGCCATGCGCCATAAAGTATTTTAGATGCTAATGTATCCTAATTACTATTTCAAATTCATGTACCACATTTAGCTAAACAGCAGAAAGCGCTACAAGCCATCCAGCAAGCCTTTCTTTCCCAGGCAAGTCGATGCCCGAATCGAGGGCTAGCTTCACAAGGGCTTGATGAGACCCCCTGTGGCTCGTTCATCAAATCCTGCCAGTTGAATTTGATACTTGCATAAAGTACTTTAGATCCTAATGTATCCTAATTACTATTTCAAATTCATGGGCAACATTTAGCTAAACAGCAGAAAGCGCTACAAGCCGTCCAGCAAGCCTTTCTTTCCCAGGCAAGTCGATGCCCGAATCGAGGGCTAGCTTCACCGGGGCTTGATTAGACCCCCTGTGGCTCGTACATCAAATCCGGCCATGCGCCATAAAGTATTTTAGATCCTAATGTATCCTAATTACTATTTCAAATTCATGGGCAACATTTAGATAAACAGCAGAAATCGCTACAAGCCGTCCAGCAAGCCTTTTTTCCCAGGCAAGTCGATGCCCGAATCGAGGGCTAGCTTCACCGGGGCTTGATGAGACCCCCTGTGGCTCGTTCATCCAATCCGGCCAGTTGAATTTGATACTTGCATAAAGTACTCTAGATCCTAATGTATCCTAATTACTATTTCAAATTCATGGTCCACATTAAGATAAAGAGCAGAAAGCGCTACAAGCCGTCCAGCAAGCCTTTCTTTCCCAGGCAAGTCGATGCCCGAATCGAGGGCTAGCTTCACCGGGGCTTGATGAGACCCCCTGTGGCTCGTACATCAAATCCGGCCATGCGCCATGAAGTATTTTAGATCCTAATGTATCCTAATTACTATTTCAAATTCATGTACCACATTTAGCTAAACAGCAGAAAGCGCTACAAGCCGTCCAGCAAGCCATTCTTTCCCAGGCAAGTCGATGCCTGAATCGAGGGCTAGCTTCACCGGGGCTTGATGAGACCCCCTGTGGCTCGTTCATCCAATCCGGCCAGTTGAATTAGATACTTGCATAAAGTACTCTAGATCTCAACGTATCCTAATTACTATTTCAAGTTCATGGGCCACATCTAGATAAAATCCCATCGACGGCCGAATCGAGGGCCAGTGTCCTTTGTCAGTTGTCACTATCATTTTATGCCGATTTCGTGATATTATGTCCTTTCCGACATTATTTGCAAGTAAATATCTCCTTGTTTGGTACTAGTTGAGCCTTGTATTGCCTTTTGTGTTCTTTGTAAGAGAGCTGGCCTAGATTCTAGGTTTTTCGAATCGGTAACTGAATAGGTTGCTATGTTCTGTCTATTCCCTCTTATCGAAGGCTGAATCGGCGGCAAAATCGAATCGAGGGCTGAAACGAAGGCTGTGAATCGAAGGCCCAATCGAGGGCTAGCTTCAGCTTGGTACCACAGGCAGTGCCTGGGCAGTGCTGACAACAGTACATCTGGGATCAATCAGCCACCAGTTTATAGACTTGAAAATATAGCCTCTACCAGGCCCGTCCTGTCGTTGGGAAAATAGTAGAAATCGACCAAGGTACTCCGCTATACAGGGTAGTCCGCTATACAGTGAAGCTCAATCGATACTTGAACTTCACTCAAGTTCACTGTATAGCGGACTACCCTGTATATCAGAGTACCTCGGCCGATTTCTACTATTTTCCCAACGATAGGACGGGGCCTGGTAGAGGCTATTGAAAATTGTCCAGTACTGAAGAATAACCAAATTTACCAGTCTGAGAAGTTGGGCAGAGAATTGGTTTTGCTAGCTTAAGTTGACACAACTGTTGATAAATCCTTTGAAATGGTATTATATTTATATTCAACCAATTCTGAGTCATACCAAAGACTTTGTAAAGATGGTACATACTTGTGAAAGAGTATGGAAGTTATACACACTTCACTGCCAGTGGACTAGCCCCCTGCTACAGTGATTGCACAACAGTGTGGCCCAGGGCTATGAAACGGAGATGGGCACCGCCCTATACATCAATAATGGTGTGGGAGGATTTAAACAAAAAATTACATATCTACAATTCTTCTTTGGATCCACCGGTCTATAAAGTTTATATATAAGGTCTATATAATATAGTGTGCCCTGATGCTACAATCCTTTTTTGGCCAAGGACATACAGTCCTAATGGTTGGATAAGGCAAACATTTCCTAGCTTTAAAGTAAAAGAAGAAGAAAAATCCTTAGCCTCTACCAGGCTCCGTCCGATCGCTCGGAAAATAGTAGTAATCAGCCAAATAGAGTGAATAGTATGCCAGGGGTACAGTGAAGCTCAATAGGGGACTACCTTGTATAGCGGACTACCCCTGACACTCTATTTAATTATTTGGCCTATTTCAACTATTTTCCCAGCGATTGGATGGAGCCTGGTAGAGGCTAAGAAATCCTGGCGATGGTGTTAGAATTGCATAGACCTGTGTCATCCCAGTTAGCTTACATGTACCTCAGTCTGCAAAACAGTCTGAGGAAAATTCATTACGCTTTATCATTAGCTATTTATTAATAGTGTAATGTGGCTTTGTTACGGCTCAAATATTTTTAGCCAAGCACGTTTTGGTTCCAGGGTCACCCCCACTCGTGTTGGGCTCTTTTACATGCAAAGTTTGATGCCCAAAAGCTCCTTTACTACAACAAGGGTGCAGGCTTTATGTACCCCTCCAATGCAGTCTCCTTCGGAATGCTGATATGATACACTGTACTAGCATACTACACCATCTACATGTACCATGTCTACTGTATGGCTCCCATAGTTGCTCCAAGGTCACAGGTTTAAAATCATTGATTTGTTGGCCTCCTTGCTGGCTAACACTAAATCTCTACTAGTAGTATAAGGGTACAGGTGACGCTGTCATATATAAAGGACCATTAGAGAGACGCATATATGCGTGCCATGTGGAAAGCAATATGTCAGACCCTACATTTGCTTGAAGATCAGCTGACACCAACCAAGCTGGTTAGAGCAAATATGGACAGGACTGTACCCAAACTACCATCTGTGTACCCAGAAGTAAGCTGGGGGTAACACATCTTTGCTCATACAGTACAAAGGAAGCAGAAATTTTGTCTCTGCATAACGATGGGCTTTCTTGACCAACTTTGTCAGACAGGAAAGCCATCTGGGAAGGTGTTTCTCCTTTTCACTATAACCTCCTTGTGTGACCACAATGTATTGTTCCTAGCTTCCCCCTTTCATAAAGTTGGTATAGTCCTGGAGGCAAATGGTTTGTCTTCGAATTCTCCCCAGGGAGGCCTGCTCTCAGCTTTTACTGAAACCTGAGTGAGTCACTGAGTGTGAATGCCTGCATTTCATTCTCTGGGCTTGCTCTGGCATGGGAGGAGCTATAGCAGGCTGTGATCTGTTCTTAATGATGTGCTAATTGGTCATCATCTCTGCAACAGTTGAAAGGAATTATTTGCCAGGAAATTATAGAAAGTTAGGTTCTATTGTAGTTGTAGCGGTACCGAAATGAAATGATATGCAGAACTTTCTTGAAAGTTGGAACTGAGTGCAGAATGGTGTAAGTTATCTCAAGTTGGCCCTTCTATGACCACGAAAGAAATGAGACTAATCATGAGGTCACCTTTTTCCCACCACGTTTACAGACAAGAAGAAAACTACTCTCTTCTTAACAATGACAATGACAATAACATCACACACAGAATGAATGGGACCCAATATTAGTTAGAACTACATGTACAATGTAAGTGTCAGTGGTTAAGACTAGAGTAGTCACATGTTATACTGTTCATCATTGTCTGTCTGTACTTTCCGTGTTACATGTACTTGCAATTAAGCCTTTGGCCATGAACTTTCTCTTTAGTCATCATCATAACAATATACCAGTGTTCTCGCCAGGCCTTTTCAGCATAGGGGCCCCCTATGCTGTGATTTGGACCCCCTATGCTGTGTTTCAACCAGCATAGGGGTGTTTCTTTCAGGGACAAACTTTGTGACCCTTCATAAATCTTATAAAAAGTTCATATTTGGCTTTAGAATGAGGCTGTGACAGAGGAAAAACTCTACTTCACAAAATTTATCCCTCAAAATGCATGAAATAATGTTTCATTGGGTCATGAATTTACAAATTTTCCGGGGGAACATGCCGGACTCCCTACTCTGGTCATGTCTTCAGCACTCCACGTGTGACTTGCACCGCTAAAGTTGGCCTTCTGTACCTGACCCCTATGCTGTGAAAAAATTCTGGTGAGAACACTGATATACCTATCAACCCCATCATCTAGCCCAAACTCTAGGAACTAACAAGGACGACACTCGGGCTACCCATCATCTTCCTTGCATATCATAACCAACTAGCTTGAGTGTCATTTTGTATCAGTTCCAGGCTCTACCCTTTCCAGGCTCTACCCTTCACCAAGCAGTCTGAGATCACTGCCATTCAAGTGTCTGGAATAAATGTATCTGTCCAGATTCTGGCCTAGCATGCTGATTGGTCCCTTCAAAGCTCCACGGGAAGCCTTGTCCTTGTCACTCAGCTTAACGACTTTCTCCACATGGTATCTCTGTAGGGACCACATCTTACTAGGGACCACACTTCTCAGAAATGGCCGAAAGAAATGACCAAAAACATGGAGTTGATTTAATGTCATACATAGACAATGAAATAGAGTTTTCTTCAGATCTTTGTAAAATCGTCATGATAACACTTTCTATATACCAAAATGCAGGTACTACAGCCTTGTCGGTAAATAAGGTCTTTCTGGGATGGGGTGATCCCTGCTGAGATAGCATATGGAGCTCTGACAGAAGGGACCAATCAGCGTGCTAGAAAAGAATATGAATGAACTAGACAACTCGAAATAGGATTTCTCTCAACATCTCTCAGCCAAAATGATGATGATGATCCCTGAGAAGATTGAACAGCAACAAATTTTTGGGTTCTCAGCACTCAGATTAAAGAACAAAATATTGAGGACCATGTTTAGGCCTTCAGAGCACTCAGTTTTATTCAAGCAGTTTTTTTCTGCCTGTCCTCTGCTTCTGATGATGTCTGTCTGCTATATTTTTGTCCCCTTTCAATGTCCACAAATCAAGTAACCGGTGTGGTCAAAACACTAAAAAAATGATTGTGTTAGCTTTCCTTTTTGGACTGTGTTTGTTTTGTTCAATCAACCACGGCCCCTGGGGAGCCAGGCCTTAATGAATGTCATAGTCCTACAATCATAGGTTCCCCTCCCTTTCAATTAAAAAGCTATCAACAAATCATCTCTGTCAAGTTTTGCTGGACACAACATACAGTAATGGCAGTATCACATGCAGTGCCGTGCACTGACTAACATTTATGTGGCTCCAGATTTAGAACTAAGAAACTTTTAGAATGCCCGATCATTCATTTCATTATCAATGCTTACCAATACTTTATTTGAGTTTATGTTCCTCACTGTCACTGTGTTTAAAGCTGTTTTTCGCTACAACTAACTTTAAAATAGCTATGATACATCCTTGCTGAGAAGTATATATTATAATATTACAATATTGCACCGCACAATCTTTTATTTCTTTTTGAAGTTAAAAAATTTTTCTAAGTCATCCTCTAAAACTGTAACAAACAGAGTAACAGAGCAACGTTAACGTTGTATTGTAACATTACACAGTCAAGTTCATTTTAATTCAGACTAGGGATTTTAAGGCTTCAAGTTCAAATTTATACAGCCCTACCGTACTAGAAGTTTGATTACATTGTATATTATTTTAGACAACTTCAACCACCCTAACATTGCCACTGACAGAAGTTACCATGACTGTATCTGTATCTGTATAGCCAGCTTCCCAGGCACGCGGCGCGGCAGCAGCTGGTTATATTAAACTTTTGAACATATGACTGCAATCGTTCTTTGAGGCTATGCAGTGAAGGTGTTCCTACAGCATCTGATGACAACGAGTTCCATTCTACTAATCGTTCTCAGGAAATACGAATTTTTGAACACATCAATCCTTGGTTGATAACTCTGGTACTAAAAGGCATGGCTATTTCTTGTCCTTCCACTCCTTCATGAACAGAATGAAGGAGTGGAATGACGACAGCTAACTTCTGCCTCTTTTATCCTACCCTGGCTACTATCAAAAGCTACAACATCAAGTGTGTTACTTCTGTCAACCTCGCCACCTGCCACCATATAATGTCCACTGGCAGAAGTTAGCATGATGTCACCTAACTTCTGCCAACTTCTTCCACCTGCCAAAGATACCCCAAAAATAGTTACTCATTGACAAGTAAGTGGATAAAATTTTGAAACAGTCAGACGTTTCAGACAGTATCCACTGTCTTTCATCAGTGTCTTTCCTCCAAATAGATATGTTAATGAAGTAAAGACAATTTCAGATTGTTCAATAGAATAGTAAGTTAAGGTTGTATGCTAATGAATCAATTAGCTCATGTTGTTTTAGGAGCTAATGTCCCTAACCAAATCTAGGTACTCATCTACACCTAAGTGAAGTGAGTGAAGTCGTGTTAAGTGCCTTTTCCAAGGACACAGCATTGGGGCAGATCAGTAGTTTTGAACTCGGGACCTGTCAGTTCTGGGCGTAACACCCCACACAGTGCCTAAACTTTATTGCCAGTGGGCAGTTCATTCCATCCTGGTGTTCATTCCACTCCTTCACGAAATGTGGAAGTCCCACAAACACTTGTAAAAGAAAATGACGAAAATAGCCCTGTAGCCTGTGATACGATTCTAAGTCATGTTCGCTGTAGTGTCTGCACTATTTAATAAAAGACAGGTCGCTCTGTTTAAGCCCACAAAGAACTGTTCGACTAAAAAGCCATGAGTTGCAAGTGAAAGGAGCTAATCAGGATTGGTTAGATCCATTTTCCCATCAAAAGTACAAAACTCACACAACAATAAAACCATTCTTATCAATTTTCATATCATACTAATCAATATTAAGGGAAGTTGAAACATGAATTTGAAGATCACATTAAAAAATCTGAAGATTGTTCGAAACAATCTGAAGGTTCTTTGAAACGATCTGAAGGTTCTTTGAAACAATCTGAAGGTTCTTTGAAACCAATCTCAAAACAATCTGAAGATTCTTGCAAACAATCTGAAGGCTATCTCAAACAATCTGAAGATTTTCCATAAAATCTGAAGATTTTCAGGAAAAATCTGAAGGTTTTTCGATTTTCAACGACGCGTGACGACCCCCGCTGGGGGTCATTATGATCCATAAAGTGGCAAGGAAGTTGTTCACACAATATCAACTCTGTAACTATAAGCTGTCAGAGGCTACAAGCATTAGTCCAAAGTGCAATAGAAAGTCCAAAATTAATCTGGAGGGTGTTAATTGCTTTGCTGACGACTTTTCTCCACTCACACTTATGACTGTAGTTGAATATTATGTTTCAAGCTGCTTTTTGTCTTTAATAACAATTGTTTTGTCTTTATTTTTTTTCAGAGAGTATGTGAAGTTTTGGTCTGACAGAGGCTGTCGGATGCTGGTATGGACAGTTAATGACCAGGACGAGAAGAACTACTTTGCCAACACTCTTGATGTCATTTATATGACTGATGACCTACCTCCACAATCATAAGATTATTGAAAAATGCCCCTGCAGTTCTAAATAAAGCTGCTAGAGAGCCCAAACCTATGTCACTTTTTACTGAGCACAAGCGCTGTCTACCAACCAAAACTCCTAACTATAGCATGTCTAAAACATGAGAGAGCAAAGCTGGAAGTTCTGCTGCAGTACCAAGTAACACATACAGTGTTCTCACCAGGATTTTTTTACAGTGTAGGGGTCAGGTACAGAAGACCAACTTTGCCCGGTGCACATCACTCGCGGAGTGCCAAAGACTTGATAACGGTTGGGAGTCTGGCATCTTACCACACAAAATTTTGAAATTCATAACCAAATAAGACACTATTTCCTGCATTTTGAGGGATAAATTTTGTGAAGTTAAGTTTTTCCTCTGTCACATCCTCATTCTAAAGCCAAATATGACTTTTTTATAAGATTTATGAAGGTTTGGTTCTTCCCAGAAAGAAACACCCCTATGCTCATTGAAACACAGCATCGGTGTCCAGGCCTGGCGAGAACAGTGACATAGTATTATACATTCATACATATAAACATACAAATGCTACCAAAAACAAAACCTTCTGGTGAAGGTAACAAATTAACAGATTAATACATAGGGCTGGGAGCAAAACTTAAATCTGACAATGTTAACTCCCTGCTGTGTGTACCAAGGTCAGTCTTTCTGTTGAGACTCTCTGCTTTCCTGTTCATATTAAAATTAAGCATTATCTTGTTTAAGATATAAAAACCAACGAAATCAAATTGGTGTGGTTAAAACATTATGAATACAGGATATATTTTTTTGCCAATGATAATTGTAGGCAACTAATACAGTATGGCAGTTGAACTTTTCAATGTCAGTACTTGTATACTAGCCTGAGTACCAACCTCCGTAGTGACCGCTGGCTCAAAAGAATTCGCTTGCTAACCACGGAGTCTGACCCTGCGCGTATCCGTAACGGCTGTTAGTCAGATATTCGTTTCGATTTTGAACGAGCTCGCTGATTGGCCCCATTCGTCTAAGCTCCTCCCCATGCCACACTGTTCTTCGTAACGGGTAGGTTCTAAGAACTGTTGCCATGGTGATTCTTTCAAAACTGGACCCGAACAGGGCAATAGAGACACCTTGGAACGAAAAATGGCACCGAACGCAGCTCGAATTCCCCTCATTACGTGATCATGAGACAGCCGTTACGGATACGTGCAGGGTCAGACTCCGTGGTTAGCAAGCGAATTCTTTTGAGCCAGCGGTCACTACGGAGGTTGGTACTCAGGCTACTTGTATACATCCACACATTTGAAATTTTGCTGGTTTTGCCATGGCAATAACATGTAGCCAAGTGAGTTGCAAAGGGTAACGATGTCTAAAAAGCTTTGACAGAAATTGGTGACACGACAAAGTGTTGATATGTGTGTGGATTGCTGTCTTTAGACATGTTTTAGTAAATCCATATTTTACCGACAGTATTTTCATGTGCTGGACTTGAGTTCTGAGTTATGTGAAGTGCTTGGTGGAAATGTTGCGGAGTCATAGCTTGGTTGAGCAAACTTTTTTGGCTTACATTTTGGAAGTACTGTATGTAATGGACAAAGTGTTGATATGTGTGTGGATTGCTGTCTTTAGACATGTTTAAGTAAGTCTATATTTTACCTACAGTATTTTCATTTGCTGGACTTAAGTTCTGAGTTATGTGAAGTGCTTGGTGGAAATGTTGCCAAGTCATAGCTTGGTGGAGCAAACTTTTTTGGCTTACATTTTGGAAGTACTGTCTGTAACGGTAATATACAATGTAGTATGTCTAATTTTCAAAGGTTCTTATGGGTACTGTTTTAAATTGTTATAGAATCGATATTCACTGCCATGAGTTAGGGGTTTTCTGTGTAACATTACATTGTTACAGTAATGCAGCTTAGGCCACACCAATTTAATTTCTTGGTTAACAGATTTTATTTTCAAATTTTAGCATGAGGACATCATCGGAAAATATATACAAAAGACAAAATATACAACCAACAGTAGCATATACAACAGATTACACCTTACAAATTGGTGTTCAGTAGTTGGGTTAGTATGGAATAGCACTACGTTTGAATCTGTCTGATCTTGTGAAAGGAATGCACATGTTGTGGTTTCAAAAAGAGTTAAATGCAAGTGAAGCTGACATATACAATGTTACCAGTTTGTGTTATGTTTGATTTTAAAGAGGAGCTGTTTTGAAATGTGTTTGGAATTAGAGTAAACCTTACTGATATTCTACCTTAAAAGTTTTTGAGCTTTAAAAGAGTTCATGATTAAGTGGAATGATTATAATGTGTTGATATAGCATAGTAGCTCACTTGACAATTGTGTTTCGTTTATTTGAAGCATGTGGTGAAATGTGACTTTTGTCCTCATTTGTACTCAGTGTGTGTAGAGTGTATTATTTTTAATGGCCATTACAGTATTTGTTTGACAGGAAATTCTGGGACCACGGTGGAAATTTAAGTTATGGTACACAATAGTTTTAGTTTGGGCAATGTCCAACTTTTAGGTACTTTCTAAATTATATTTCAATGGAATTTTTTAATGCATATCTTATGTTTTGGGAAGGTGTGTGATAAAGGTTGTGTCCAACAACTGAAGTTTATTCTGATACTTATTGATGGTGATTTTCTTTTTACCAAAATATGTCTCATTCTTAGATATTGCTTTGCTTTCATTTATTAGTGTTTATATATATTAGATACATTACTGGAAACAAGCGCTATGGTTGGTGAGTACATGTAGCATTTCACCTCCTAATGCCTTGTTCTTTTTCTACCCGACAAGAACCTACCTGGCAACCATTCAGCGCTTTCAAAGATGACCAGAAAAAAAACTGTAATTGTAGAATTAGTGACATTTTATTATAATAAATCATGGCTCAAGAATGTCTGAATCAGTATAATTACATAGAATGTACAGCGCCAATCATATAACACTACATATACATATAATACAAGTCTATACATTCTATATAAGTGGTCTATATAAAGGAACATTTAATATAAATTCTATGTACTGTATCAAACAAGTAGGAGTCATCCAATGGTAAATTACCTAAAGACTGCAGATATCAACCAATAATATACATGTCAAAAAGTACTGGGTCATGGAGAATATCATTAAGTTCAGAGCCAATCTCCATGAAAATGAGCTGTTGTTATATTTTGTGCTTAAGTGCTGACAAAAAAACAACACCGTAGCATTACTACAGGACAATATAAAAGTACAAACATTCATAGCATCCTTAGCAAGGCAATCAGCTGTAGTATGTAGATAACTTCTACTTCTATATGTTACTCAACAAAACCCCGCGAGGGGCATAGCGTTGAGGATAAAGTGACAGGGTCACGCCCAGCTGCAGCGGTGGTGGTGAAAATCCGAAAAAAATAAACTAAATCGACGCAACAATAACTATATAAATAAGTGAGTATTAACCAAACGGTGCTATATACATGTGGCTACAGTGGGTGTTGTCCTGACACTCTCTATATGACTAAATATAACTATGGCCTCCATATTCCTTGTGTAGTGGCTTCATGTACATTGTACAGTGTAGGTGTCTTTTCACAAGATAAATTTGGTCCGACAAACATACATGTAAACAATGTGTGCCTGCTTTCAAGGATATTTGTGTTGTACATACTGTATTGGCTGACCAAGTAATAGAGTTATACAATGCACCAATCAAACTGCATGTAAGGACATAGTTGTAAGCAAAATTTCACTGCCATGTACATGTACTTAATCCAATCTACAAATACAACCAATCAATTTGCCTGATTCTTGATCATACCAATAGGTGAGAGGTTTTGTGTACACGCAAAGTAAAATTTGGGAACTGTCCATTCTGAATCACAAGCTATCTACCCTTCTTTTGATACATTTAAAGGCAACCACTCGTGGGTAATACAACAAGCTGGGCTACACTTTAAAATCCTGAGACAACAGGGAAGAGCACTTGCTGTGGTGTAAAACACCATATTAGCTGCTTTTACAAAATATGTTGAGCAACACCCGCAAAATAATACTTTGTCACAGTATACACAGTATACACAATCACCCATTGTAATGCAAAACTGCAGTAAGTGACAATACCAGGACACTGCTTATTAATATCAATATAGATATTTTGCTTGCCATTTCACCAGTGGGGTTACATTAGCACGTTTATAACAACTCAGCCAGTACTTTTTGTTTTCAAAAATCAAATCAAAAGAAATATCTGCTATTCAATGAATGAATGCAAAAATCATAAATTTCACAAAAGACTGTATCTCTTTAAAGACAATATTTTTTTTTCGGGTCTATCTATGAATATCTACACGGCTTGAATATACATTGCTGGAAGTACACAGCATTTTTTCTTCACAATAATTTTTTTCATTCTTTTTTCACATGTACAAACATACTCCCCTCACAGTCATTATACTTCACTTACACAGGAAAAATATCCTGTTGCAATTTTTTTCTCCGGCAAAATATTATTTTCACCTTCTTGAATTATATGCACCTGCCAGAGGTACACTATCTTTGTAACTATTCATGTAATATACATGTATATCAGTGGTGTCACTGTAATAGTGCAGAAAAGTTATACAAAATTATCTTAACTAATTTGTTTTATCATAACCATCTGCATTTTTGTTAAATGAAGGCAACATTTATAAGGAAGGCACTGCATTTGTATCGAAACTTATTTCAAAGAATTGTTGCTTAAACTATATTGGTGTGCAGGTACAAGAATTCCTATAATACATCTTGTGTAACACCTTGAAAACAGTTGGAAACAATTCACTTGTGTCATTGCACTCTGACATTATTCAAAGTTGTCAACCAAGCCTAGAAGGCATATCAAGGCCAGTTTAACCTGGAATCCAGTCTTGTTGAGATCCAGTCCATTTGATCCACCAAACAAGGCTGGGTCCTAGGCTATACATCAAAATATATTGTAGCTGCAATTCTCTCTTAGCCATTTCACTTGCATAACTGATAAGTCTCCGACTGCAACAATTCACAATAATCTTTCTAGCCAGGACGGACAAGTAACTTACTCATAATGTTTGAATACTGCTACCTTTTACTGAGGTATACACGTTTATCATTCAAATCGAAATGCCTGCCACTAAATAATATATAATACAACCGCTGCTGCAGTATTCTTTTTCTTTCAAATATGGGCTGCTGCTATGATAAGATTAGAATTTTGCACAGTTGACATTCCACTTCATCTGGAGACGTTTACACTTTTAGTACTGCTCTTTCAGCCTGCTCTTGATGACTGTTGGTAGAGGTAACTTGTCGACTGCTTGTTTTCCCTTCATGGCCTGCATGATGGTGAAGCAGCATTTCTCCTGCAGGGAGTTGAATCGGCAGCTGCGCATCCCAAGCTCCATCTCGGTCTCCGCCGCCGTGGAACAGATGATCGGATACAGCTCCTCCCCTCTGTTGATCCCGCGGAATGCCACGCCGAGCGACTTCCCGTTTCTGTAGTACGTTAGAGTTCCGTTGTATAAGTTCAGGTGGACACCGATCACGGTGGTTTGGTCGTAGAATGGCTCCGTGTACCGCTGGTATTTGCCGTTGTGCCAGATGGTTCCCTTGTACGAAAGTCCCCAGCTCTCTTCATCGCGACCTGAGGGGGTCAAAACAACATCAATAATTTACTACGTGCAGCAAACACTATAAACAGCATTTACCACTTTACTGCATGTTTGCAAATAGTTAGGACTTATCCATCGGGTCATTGAAAGGAATAAATCCCTAAATTCTTTACATGTTACTGTAATTGTGTTTTGTGCCATTGTGTTTAGAATAATCAAGACTATTTCAAATAGAAATTTAATGGTTCTTTACTAGTGTCCCTGAAAATACAGGAAGCCTTAAGAATTCCCCAAAGACGACTCATTTTATTGTCAGTCCAGCCAACCATTTGCCATGTACCTGCTGTGTGATAAATAGCGCCCCTTCCACTACCCTGCTGGATTCTAATTGCTGAAATCTCACTACATTCCTCTGATTACTTTTTCCTATGGTTGAATGCCCACGATGGGAAATCCAAAAGGCCGATAATGAGAGAAACACAAGAAGATAAATTACTCCCGGCCATCCTGAATCAATAAGTGTACGCTCTGAATAGCACGTACACGCCTGGCTTTATGAAAGATTCATGAACCGTCTCGCAGAAGGAGAATACAAATTGCTTCTGCCTTTCAGCGTCCGTGTGCTAAATGGGTTGTGCAGACCTATTTCTACCATCTGGATAAAGAGCAAAACCTGGACGAATGTCACAACGAGTTAAACATTCTAAAACTCACGAAAAATGACCAATTTCCACCTAACTACTCTTTTCAAGCCAAATTAAAGAAACAGCTGAAGAACCACAGTCAAAAGATTCTTTGCAAGCACCTTTGGTGAGAACATGACCTTTGTAACGTGAGTGCACACATTAAATAGCTGGCTCAATGGTGCAGCTGTCAATCTTAACTATGTCTTTCAGCTGGACTTTGGAACAACAGAGGAAACCTGAGGCCGAGGTTCAAGGTCAGCCAAGGGGATGTTTGTTCTAATCTAGCGGAATCAGCAGTCTGTGGGAGCCAAACCAGACGCAACTAATAACAAAGGCTGAGCCACTGGCAACATGTACAGATCTGTTGCTTTAAATTCATTCCATACGCCCCCAGATTATGTAATAAAAAACTGCTTCTGGTTGGATAAAATTTAAAAGAAGTTTGCTAGCATTTTTAATCTTTAGTTTAATCTGTTCCAAAAGCCTAAATTTAAAAGAAGTTTGCTAGCATTTTTAATCTTTAGTTTAATCTGTTCCAAAGGCCTAAATTTTGTATTTGCATTTTACAGTATATAGACTCAAAAGCAGCCATTGAAGACAAAAATGGACTAAAACATTTCTCAGGTTTGAACCATATCTTTAACCACCTGTTTACAAATATTCTATCCATTTTATCCAGAATTTAGGATAGGTGCTTGCATTCTTCATTTGTTGTTGTGAAAATCAAGTGACTGACATGTACTGTTATAATTCCTTATCCTAGAAAGCCTCATACCCAACAACTGAATTCTACAATGAACAATAAACTGACCTAGCAGGTTGATGTACTGATAGTTGCCCAAGTGAAGTAGAGCCTTCTTCGTCCCCACCCCCACCATGACAGACGTCCCGTGCGGCGGCTCCAAAAAGATGACCTCCCAGTAGTGTTCGCCCGTCGTAAACCCCTTGGTCCCCCGCACGCCCGCCGTCCCGATACTGGAGTCCACCGGATCGACGTGAAAATACGCCGCTAATTGGCAGGACGATAGCTGCACCTCCGGGGATTTGTTGTTGACGTCCCATCTCCAATTTTCTGGTTTAAAGTCCTGGTCGTCCTCGATCCAGCAAGGCATGTTCTGGGTTAGCGCTGTGGTAAGACAGAAGTGAGCCATGGTCAGTCAACAGCAGTAATAGTGATAACCCAGGATACTCTTACAGATCCACTACCTTCCAAACAGGTTCTAGCTGGTGTTATCAAGTCTATATCACATGCCTGCCCTCTGAATAATGAAGTTGCACGTAGGCCAGCGCCAAAAAGGGCTATTATGCCGCAGCTTGCAAGGTCATCACCATAGAGGGTCGCCCGGGGAACATTACTATCATAATGTTCCTGTCAGGCACCGCTGTGCATAATAAACCCTATATTCCCGAACAATTCTACCGCATGATTTATGCTAATAGCCAGAACGTACTGATTTCAGAATCAATTTGGCTTGCAGGCATGGCAGAAATGTGATCACATTTCTTATTCGAAAGATGTCTTTTGATATAATCTATAATATTCTTTACAAAAATAAATGAAAGGTCTTCCGACGGTATGCACAGGTGCATTATTGAGATAAATACAGAAACAGGTGTTCAGAAAAGACGGTATATCACTGGGATTTACTAATAGATATTCTCACTCCCCAACAGCGTGACAGCTTACGCTTGGCTCTTTTCCAATTTTGTAACAAAGAGCAGATACACCTGATAATCCCATGACTCTCATCATTAATTCATGACCTTCTGACAGCTATTCATCCGTCACAATTGGACCTTACTGAGACAAAGGTCAACACTATTGTGACTGGGCATTATGGTCCAGCAATGAGTGAATTGTTTTCAATGCTTTTTTACAGATAGAAGAATTTCATTGTACTAACAGGGCGCGCGCCCGGGCTTGCAGCATTTCAGTTTCCTAATGAGCATAAAATATCTTTACCTGTATGTTTTTGTTGTACACCTGTACACTGTTTCTATGGCTCTGTATAATACATACTATCAGGTGAATTCCCAGAAATCATCTGCAGTTCTGTCACCGTAGTAATTTTTACAGAGTGGCTGCACTTTAAGTCTACCTGCTCATTTTTTTCTTTACACATTTCTGGAGTTTTGAACATATTTCTAACCACCTGCTTACGAATAATCTAAATTTCCTTTTCACCGAGAATTTGGATATGTGTTTTCTTTTTCTTTTTGTTGTAACAGTTGTAAATATCAAATGATTGACATCTATATAGTTATACACTCATATTCTAGAAAGCCTGCCACACAAGTGCTAAGCCTAAATTCTATTACATGTGTTTTCTAAAACCACTAAACTCAGGGTATAAACAATGCTTCAACACACCTTTTCTTTCTTAGCAACAATCACACTCGTCTGGTGTATTGCCATGGGGATCTGAATTGAACTGTTTGTATCCATAGGATAATAACACTAGGTCAGCGACCTTTCCACACCCTGTTTACCTTTCCATCTAACCTACATGTACTTCTTCATTCAGCCGGAACTATTTGGTGTCCATTTCTTACCTTTTGTGTCTCTGTGACGTATCGTAATACGTGTGTTCATGTAATTTGCATAAATAACCTCCCTTAATGTCTTCAATTCCCCTCTAGGCATTGAAGAAAACACTATAATTCCCCTCACAACAAATGCGACTGGAACAATACAGAACTGGTCCAATGCTTGTAAACAAGGACATTTAACTCACCCATTTAGCCTGACGCAAAGCCAACTGGTGGCACCCGTTTGTGGTTGTGGTGGCTGCACTGGTCGTAACTGGATTAGCTGCCTTGATACTATAACACCTCCACTCACTTTGCTACACTGTCCAAAACCTGAAAGAGAAAAAAAAAGTCTTAATAATATGCTATTGCTTGGTTAGAAGTTTTTGGTAAGAACGCAATCAATTTACGTAATGTCAACAATAGTAGACTAGACTAGACCAATGAGGTTAACTAGACAGTGTATAACTATCTTCTACATA
This sequence comes from Branchiostoma lanceolatum, assembly GCF_035083965.1. NCBI lineage: Eukaryota > Metazoa > Chordata > Leptocardii > Amphioxiformes > Branchiostomatidae > Branchiostoma > Branchiostoma lanceolatum. Next base: position 17,028,647 of record NC_089729.1, read on the forward strand.
AATACCTTGTGCAAATCATAGGAGTCCATTGCTGGAATAACCCGAATGTCACAACTAAGAGGTCTGTTCAACAGGATGTCTGATGACCATGATGACTCTACCAGTTAATTTCAATTACAGTTTACAGTTAATATTCGCTACAAAAGTTAACCGTGAACAACAAGGATATGTAGAGAATGAATATGCTTCCTATGGATAGTACTCCTGTGGATGGGGAAGTATTAGTGTCCAACCTCTGACCTTATGACCAGGAATAAATTATGCTAATGATTTGTTTTGATGATGCAATCCAAATGGTTAAACTGTGTCTACTTGTCAATTTGCATGTAGATAAATGTACATAGAACAATCCAGTGGCAAATGAGCAGGTGACTTAACCATGCCTTCAAGCTGTACAATTTTTAGAGACCTCTTTCCTTTCTTCAGAGTGGTTTAAAAATTCATATATAAACCTCCTTGATGTAAGCAACAGGATAATTAATAAAAAATCAAGGCAAAAATATAGTATATATATATATATACAAATATATGTATTTCATTTAGATTGGCTCTGAGATAGTAATATTTAGAAGTAGGATTTATGCATGTAAAACGGGTATAAAACCAGGTTTAATAAGCCCTAATTTTGGTCATGAATGATAGACCTTTATTGTGCATTCATGCCCCAAGGGGCTAGGTACAGGTTGTCTAACTTAACACATGGAACATACAAGGACATAAATACAACAATACAACTAAGCTGTAAACGTATAGAGTAGACAAACGTGTTATTAAACTAAGCTAGTCCAGTAGAGTCGACTTCTTCTCGCTTCTTTGTACATGACTTGTGTAAATGTATGAACAGACAATATTTCTTATACAAGGATTATCCAGGCGTAATAAAAATATGAATTTGTCTGTTGCATTTAGATATTCAAAATATGGGAATTTTTCTTTGATAAGGTTAAAAAGTACACTTCTTTCGCTATCGTATATCTTTTGCTATCGTATAATTTACAAACTAGGACGAAATGTTGCTCATCTTCTACTTGTTTTAAATTATAATGTTGACAAAGTCTATGTTGTCATGCCTGTATAAGTGCAGCCTGAGTGCAGACCTCATGAGACAGTGGGGATGGAATTCCTCATGTAGCTCCCCAGGATCTAGCCGCGAACCCTCCGTCAGGTCATCGCAGCCGTCCCATGCCGCTTCTGCTTGTGTGGCGGTCCAAGCTGCGGCAGAGGTTCCGGCAGGGTCTTCTCTCTCATCGCCACTCTCTAATTGTCCTGAATCATGTTCAGGCTCAAAGGCATATGGCCTGATGTCATTAGGGTCCAACTTGTCCGAGTCTGTGGCGGCCATGACAGTTTTGTCGTCTGTTCCGTGTTTGGACTAGTGCGCATACGTATACAGCAGAGTAGAAAAGAGTGGGTCTGTGGGGGGTGACATGGATTTGAAAAGGATTACTGTCGAAAAGTCCTATGAGGTAATTCAGTCAAAACTCAGGTGTATTTGTTTTCAGAAAAGCAAAATTTATCAGAAAAAAATACCTGCTTACTGAGTGGACTTCTCCTTTAAATAAGGGCATTGGCCTCGAAATAGTGGTGACTGGTGAGGCTCGTTTAAGTTAAACAACCTTGAAACAGAAAACAATCTGAATTTCATGGACTGATCATAGCCTCCTGTGCAGACCTTCTGGGTGGCTGGCAGTTTTCTATGGCTTTTTTTCTGATTTAGGCTGTTTTCTGATCACTCGCGGGTTCTTAAATAAAGTTAAGTTAAGATAAAATCCTCCCACACCATAATTGATGTGTAGGGTGGTGTCCATCCCCGTTTCATAGCCTTTTTTCAGGGCCACACTGTAGTGCGATCACTGCAGCAGGGGGCTGGTCCACTGGCAGTGGAGTGTGTTTAACTTCCATACTGTTACATTTGTGAAGGTTAGACATCCAGGTAACCAATATATAAGGGAATTCAAACTCTACAACTGGATAAGAATTCGGAGATTTATTTCCGGACGTTTCGAGTGACATCCATCACTCTTCTTCAGCGTCACTAAAATGAACTAGCAGAACTAACCATACTGTTAACTTAATTGGCATGCCAACCCAGTAAGTGCGTCACAGAGAACGTGTGGTAAAATGTCCTCGCCAAGGGGCACGTTTGCCCTTATGAGCCAACAAGCTGGCCTGCGTAGGCCCTGGAAATAGTCTGCGATTCAGGCTAACAAGGCTATCATCTAGGCTAAGCTCACCCACGGCTGTTTGAGAATTTTGACATCTGGCTCCGATGAATTCTTGGTAAGGCTGGATTGCTTTGACTTTGCCAAGTCCTCCAAGTCCTTGATGCAGTAAAAATTTATAGGACTGCATTTGGGGATGGCAAGTTGACAACTACTTGACAAGCCAAGAGTATTGTATGGCAGAGGTCATTAGCCGCTTAATCTAGTCTGAACAGAACTGAACTAGTTTATTTCAAGATATCTACTTATCAGCTTTTGTGGCCAATAGAATAATCTTTTCAAAGCTGAGGGTTTGTTTACACATGAGTGTGTGAGTGTGTGCGCGTGTGTGTGATATAATATTTGTTTTATAATTTTGATAGTCTGGGCAATGGAATTTATATTTGACTTGCTGAAACAATATAAAGTGACTTAGTATTACAGATGGTATAAAGAAGACAAGGGAAATCACACCACCAACAACAACAACAGCATTATTCTCCAAGCAGAGGTTTTGGTCGGCTGGGGTAGAAGTGGCCGGGGTTTTTTAGGCTGGCCTCTCGTTACAGGAGGCCAGCCTAAACAGGAGGCCAGCCTAAAAAACCCCGGCCACTACTACCCCAGCCAACCAAAACCTCTCCTTGGAGAATACAACAGCATATGTTTTTGATAAACCAAAATTATGATTTGTTGACTGCTGATGCAAGCTGTTTTTCTGTATTTGGGCAATTATAAGTAGCCTAATCCAAGCAGGGGTCTGGGAGACAGAGAAAGTGAAAAAAGATGTTCTCTTGGAACACCCCCCCCCCTCCCTCATTACCGGCCTGCTAACGACCCCCTTAGGAATTACTGTGACAGGTGCATAATTGCCACATCCTAATGACTGTCATTAAACGTTGGCGCCTAAAAACAAGGACAAACATGTTTTCGTGGACAAAAACGAGAAGAATCTTTCATATGGATAATCAGAATCGTGTTGACGTGCAAAACGAAGTATGGCGTACGTGAAGCCCGTGCCCCCAGGACGGTACCACTGACTGGAGTCTAGAAACTGGACAAGGGGGGTCTTTAAAAACAACAACGATGAACCAATTTTAAGACAATGCCACGAATCATATGATGCGAAACGTTACAGCTAACAAATCTAGCGGTATAGTTTTCGTCGTGTAATCTGATAAAGAACGAGTTCAACAACCCGACAAGTACAGCCGAAAATTATGCAGTGGACTACGCCCGTAAAAGAGGCCTCAGGCAAGTCTTTATGCACGTCCTGCCCTGTTGTTTTGATCGACGAAGTTGAATGGCCTCGGCAAGGTACTAGTAGTTCAGTTGAACAACAAAGAACACAAAAATGGCTCCCTTACCTGTTTCTATAGCCCCTATTCGACAAAAGACCGCAGTCTAGTGTTGTCGGCGGCAGCTGTTAAGTGCAACATGTAGTGAGGATATCGTACGTCTTTTCTACAGTGTAAAGGCCAACTTCTTATTTATCTTTGTTGAACAACTCAAAACCAGTTGGAACCAGTTCCGTACTGGGTACTTCTTCCACTCCCCCTGCCTTCACATTTGGAGTAGTCTAAAATCGATAACAAAATGTCTCAACCCCAAAATTGGCAGCACAAAATACTTCCAAACGATGCCAAAAAACATAAAGTAGCTGTAGTTGATGAGAAATATGAGGAACAGCAGCAGTTATATGACAAAACGGGAATATAGCCTTGACTAAGAAACGGGAGCAGCAACATTACCCAGAACAGCGACTGACTGTTTACTAGAGCGTGATTGGCTGATCGGGACAACGCCTACAGACCTGCCTACGCCAGCGGCGCTATGATTGGTTCTCATGTGATTGGATCATACGTCAACAGGAAGGGTGGGAGGTATCGAAATGTGCTGATCGGGCAAGAAGAAAGAACTTTGGCACAGCTTCAAAAGGTCACATGGTCTGGTTGTTTTTTAAAGGAAACCCACGCAATAATAGGGCCAGAAAATTGGATTTTGAAAGTCAATTTATTTGGTTATTTCTATACATGATTAGTTCAAACAAGGACATTATAATGTCCTTGGTTCAAACAACACTAAAAATAAGACGTCGTTGTGATGTGACAACTCAATGAAAATCGTCGCCAGGGTTTTTGTTAGCCTGTATAAGTGTATTTACACAAGCTCTCGGCCGGAGGTTACTGACCCCCAGCCCAAGATGGGATGGCGGTTACAGGACCGGCTGGCCATTAGGAGCGCGATTCGTCAGGCTAGGCTTTTGTAGGCTCGTGAAACAAGTATAAGGCTGCACCAAGCAATTTTTATGGATGACGTCCGCGCGCGCATTGATTTTGGTCTGTTCCCAGAAAAAACACAAGAAATTCCGCCTCCTGTAACTATGACCTAAGAGTTATGACAGTGCGGCAAATCCTAAGATTAACGTAAAACTCGTCACGCGAAATGCATAAGTTAACGCCTAAGGCTATTGGCAGGATCATCCTGTCAGCAGTAGAAAAAGTTGCACTGCTGACAGGATGATCCTGTCAGCAGTAGAAAAAAATACACTGCTGACAGGACGATCCTGTCAGCAGTGGAAAAATCTGCATTGCTGACAGGATCATCCTGTCAGCAGTAGAAAAAAAGGCAATGCTGACAGGATGATCATGACAGCAGTGGGATATGGAAAGAAACAGGACAGGACAATAACTGCTGTTCAACTTCAACTGATTTATTCAAATTATTGCTGTTTTCATGATGAAAAAAAGAATTTTTAGTTGTTACACTGTGTTCTCTCATTCAATCTGTGTCCTAACATGTGTCGTCGACTATTATATTTCAAATCTAGGCATCTTGTTTTTTTTGGCCCTTCTTACTTTTTTTTCGCGCTCTCGCATTAGATTTAGGGTCTCCAAAGGACATCATCCATAAAAATTACTTGGTGCAGCCTAAAGGGAATCATCGTACTTTTGCGTGGTTAAAATGCTCCGAGTATGAAGTTATCACACAAATGTGCTAAACAGTGCTAGTAAATGTCAGTACCATAAAGATATCATCATTTTTTTAAATTTCCATATTTTGGGCCCTAATATTGCTTTGGTTGCCTGTGTCGGTAACCACGTGACAAACACCCTGATGACCTTTTCAGACTGACGCAAATAACAACCTGGGCTCGGGACTAGAAGTAGTGCCCTGGGAACGATAGAAATTCTATCATGTGACATTTTGGGCGAGTTCTCGCGAGATGTCGTCTACGTGGAATGAAAACGAAGCCTGGGTTACATTTTTTTTTCACGGTCCAGTTTGTGTCACAGAAATATGGCAAATATTGCCAGTTAGAAAGCAGTAAACTGAGTGTTTTAGTAAAATAAGTATTGGAGACGTCAAAAATCTGGATTTCTTCGAAGCAAACATGATGGACTACGAGCTGGAAGAGGATAAATTGTAAGAGAATTCGGACACCTGTTCTGCATTTTTTATTATCCGCCCCTCCCCTTTGTTTTGATAACCTCAAAATCATATTCCTGCCGAACTAGGATAAGACCAAGGCTAAAATATTCATTTCAGAACTAGTGGTTTGTGCATGGTGTGCTTTTATGTGATGTAGTACTTAACTGTGCATAAGAAACTGTAGTCAAATATTTTAAATCATGTTAGATTTTGACATATGATCATTGACCGCAGTGTGAAAATGATAGTAACGTATACTAACGTTACACAGAGATGGATAACTTTGATGTATCTTATTATTTATTTTGATGTATTATCTATGATTGTGTTGCTACGTTAAGTTTACGTTAAGTTTACGTTAAGTTTATTTTTGTACTCTTTATCCGTGATTCCTGCCCCTCCACTTCACTTCGACCTTGTTGAAAAGTGGCCATGTGGCCGAACAAGCACTTCAATGAAAAAGAAAGGCCTTGACTTGACATGATTCTGCAAGTCAAATTAGCTTTTCAATGATAAAAGAACTAGGGAAGCCCGGGCCATACCGTAAAGTACAGACTGGTCTGAACACCCGCATTTAAACGTTATTGCACCCCGGGTATGATAATTATAAGATAAAGTCTTACTAGTACTCCTTCCATGTATCTCTCTCAGGGGGATGCAGGCCATCCCGGGGAGTGTCACCCTACAGAAGGACAGCCAGAATCTCATTGGGATCAGTATAGGGGGCGGGGCACCGCTCTGTCCGTGTCTGTACATCGTCCAGGTGTTCGATAACACTCCCGCCGCCAAGGAAGCTACGCTGGAGTCCGGAGATGAGATCGTGGGCGTGGGCGGGAAGTCGGTCAAGGGGAAAACGAAAGTGGAGGTGGCGAGACAAATCCAGGCAGTGAAGGTGGTAAAGTACTAGAACCGGTGTTCTGATCATACTTTCTTCTTGCTTTGTACTAATGCCCTCTAACAACGCCTGGAGGGGTATCGCTGAGGGGGGGTCAGGTCTGACGGGCTACGGTATGGTGGCAAGCCTGGCCTTAAAGGCCTCCACTGTCGGGGTTTGTGCGATATGCCCCCGCAGCGTATTCCACTCCTTAACCGTGTGTGGGAAAAAGGAATATCTATAACAATCAGTACGTGCTGAAGTGAGTTTGTATTTAAGGTTATGGCTAGCTCTGGTGCGTCTGTGGGCAACTGGTATAAGATATTGTTCAGATGGAATGTTGATAAGACCCTGTGAAATCTTATAAAGTGTAATTGACCATGCTTCTCGCCTTCTGTCTGCTAGCAAGGGCCATTGTAGGTCTTCGAGCATTTTGGTTACACTACTGGTATATCTGAAATCACCAACGGTCACTCGCGCAGCTCTGCGCTGTATCTTTTCTAGCGCTTGCATAGTTAGAAGTAAGGGGGTCCCAAACTGTCGCGCTGTACTCCAGGTGCCGTCGTACTAGCGATTTGTAGCACGTAGACTTCACCCGTGGAGAGCAGTGCCACAGATTGCGTCGAATGACTGCTAGTATTCTGTTGGCTTTGCCAGTGGCATGTCTAATCTGGGTGTCCCATACCAGGCTTTGTGAATCTGGGTTCACCCAGGCACTGGGCATTGATCCCATGGCCAATTCGCAAAGCCGAATCCACCTCAGGAGTAGACTTATCACTGTGCTTCTTAATTTAGACTCCCTGAACTTGCATTTGTAGTATGTGATTTCCATACTGTAAAATAAAATAAAATGTATTTAAGTTCGCGTGGTTTTTATTTCGCGGTAGGGAGAAAATGGGATGTTCGCGGTGGTTTTGAGTTCCCGTTTGAAAGAATAGTAGCGCTAGAGCCATAGGTGGCCAAAAATTTTCGTGGTGGTTTTATGCTCGCGCTGAAAGCTCACCGCGAAAATCGTGAACATAAAACCACCGCGAACATTTCTGCATTTACAGTATATAGCCTAAACATGAATAAGTACTTCCTTGTTTGAAATACTTTGTGATATTTAAGACTTCTCAATGCATAGATCTAATCTATCAAAGTTAATTTGAAGTTTGAACTTTTGTGTTGTTTGTTTCAGGGTGAAGTGACAATCAACTACAACAAACTGAAGGCAGATCCCAAACAAGGCAAGACATTGGACATAGGTAAGATATAATAAATTCATCTTAGAAGTTTTCCTTGTTTTACCATGAATTCTATAAAGACTAACTGTCCAAGATTATAGCTTGCTTTAGTAGCACGTTGATAGAAATATCGTTCAGTATAAAAAGAATGTTATTGTCTTTCCCAGTGTTGAAGAAGATCAAGCACAAGTTTGTGGAGAACATGAGTTCCAGTACTGCAGATGCCCTGGGGTTGAGCCGAGCCATCTTGTGTAATGGTAAGGAAAACTATGACTACTGTATCTCTGTCCTTGCTTGCTTTTAACAGCTTAAGACTGAATAGTGATATGCTAACAATTTATATGGCATCGTGTGGCGCAATCGGTAGGGTGTTTCACCCACAACCGAGAGATCCCGGGTTCGAGACCACCGATATGCCCCGATGTTGTGCCCTTGGGAAAGGCACTTCACACGACTTTCCTCACTTCACTCTGGTGTAAATGAGTACCTAGCTTCAGTTAGGGACGTCTCTCGGATAGGACGTTAAGTGGAGGTCCCATGTTTGAGGAGAGCCACACCTCGACCACGTTAAAGAAACCACTGCACTTATCGAAAAGAGTAGGGGTCCTTCCTGGTGTGAGTTGTTCAAAACCTACAGACCTATGGCCGCACATGGGTTTGCCCTTGGCATGTACATGCTGAACCAATAAATAACAATACATATGGCTGATCGGCAGGTAATAGTAGTGGCCAACCTCAAGTGAACTGTACACACTTAGCTATAGCATCCTTTCTGTAGATGTGGCATAAGACTTAGTGTGTACGGTTGACTTGAGATTGTCCACTACAATTACCTACTGTACAGGCTAATGTAGCTAGCCTGGGTCTTGCTTGGGCATGCAATTTGGGTGAGCTGTCAGTAAAAGTGTGTGCGTGAGAACATTGAAGTTGTTTTTCCCCAACATGGAGGACATGAGAGAATTTTGATAACCCACCCGACGCACCCTTGAGATCTACATTGACATGTGCCCATGCAACACAACCATGCCAGTCTTGTCTGATTATGATTTATTGTTGTACTAGTTATGCCTGTTATTTGTTTATCAGGTCAGATTCTTGGTGATGTACATGTAAGTGATTAAAAATCAGTTCAAACCAGTACAAAATAGTATGTACAGTACATAGAAGATACATAATTAGTGTGTCCTGAAAGTAGGTCGGGGTCACTCACAGGGCAGAGCAATTACTTTACCCTGCAGTGTCAGCTGCACACTTGTCAACAGTCTGAAGACTTGTCCTTAGTACCAGATCACTGGGTCACTCCTTTTCTGAGCGCTATTCTAGATTATGGTTTTCACATTGTTTAAAATTCAAGGTTGAAACAATTCTGTAATACATCGGAAGAATATAAATGGGATGTCATTAATTTGCAGTAAAGGGGTCACTGCGAGAACCTAAAGAATAAACTGCCGCAAAACTTTCAAGATTTACTGTAACCGATGAAGCTACTGGAATATTTTCATGATTTACCACAAACATGGGAAAGTTGTAACTGTGACTTTTCCAAAATAAGCAAAAATGACTGATCCTATTCCTAGACAATACTTGGATCTAAATGTTTTGAAAAGGTCAAATAAAGAATTTACAAATAATTTGAACCAATAGTGACACATTTCAAGATTGATAATGACCATTGCTAATCTGCTGTCACTTTTTAATCTTAGATAGTATATGTATTAAGAAAAGCAAAGAAAGAAATGGCATTGGAATAATATCTTGGCATCCACAGATGGCCTTGTGAAGAAACTGCAGGACCTGGAGAGAACAGCAGGGATGTACCATGGGCTGGCTGAACACACCAAGAAGATGATGAGAGCATGCTATGAACTGTCACAAACACACAAAGGTGAGAGTTGACCATGTACACGTAGAGAACTTTACTTAGAGGTTTCGCCATGCCCATGTATTTATGTGAATGTAAGATTTGACAGACCTTGTGATGGTTAGTAGTGTTGTGAACAATAGGTTGGTATGCATATAGATAACGGGAAGAATTTTTGTTCAAATTTAAAAAAAACAGGAAAAAAGAAACAATGCCAAAGTGTCTTGTATTAGGTTAGTCCATACAATTGTTGCTGTCGATGTGCTATAGGACTTTTTCTTTTAATATTATACAGCAAAAGAGAACAAGTATGTTTTCTTTGTGTATGTGTACATTTAGATTTGATCACTATTAGCAATAGTAGGATGATTTTAGCATAGCAACACGAAGCCTTATTGTATGTTCATTGTTCAATGATGTTTGCCTGCATATCAAACTTTTGTCATCCAAGGGGAATGTGTTTTTCATGGCTAAGGCCACACCAATTTAATTTCTTGGTTAACGGATTTTTATTTTCAACAAAAAAAAAAAAATTTTGAAAAAAAAATCATGAAAACATAAGGCTGGCCCAGCCTTCTGTTTTCATGAATTTTTTTTTTCTAAAAATTTTTTTGGGGGAAAATGAAAATCTGTTAACCAAGAAATTAAACTGGTGTGGCCTAATGTATTCTTTAGTAGTACAGTTTATTGATTTATATCAATGCATCCCTTTGCAGCATTTGGAGATGTGTTTTCAGTGATCGGTGCCCGTGAGCCCCAGGCCGCTGCTAGCGAGGCATTCACAAAGTTTGCCGAGGCACACAGGTAACAGTGCACTGTGGGGTGGGTGCAGTGAGTGTACAACACACTTCACTGAACTAACCATCCTTCTTCAACTACTAACCACTGTTCTCATTGACATCAACGCACCACTTGCACAGCAGCAGAATACACTGTTCCCATCAGGAACATCAGGAACACACATTCACAAGTTCATTACACAATCTACAACCAAGGAATGGCAACAGCCATACAGTGTTACAAGTAGGGGTGGATACCGGTTCGCTGGACCTGATTCGGACCTTAATAACATCCATGAACGGAGTCCAAAAAACCTGAAAGCGTAAAAGCTGAGTCCAAAAAAAACTGAACAAAGTACAAGTATATGTTTCTATTTTGTTTGATAAAAAGTTTAGTCTCTGACAAAGAAGGCATTTAAAATAAGTGTAACATTCAAATATCAAACACTGATTTATCTTGAAAGTCTTCTCACCAAGAAACTTCTATAGCCGTGCGTGTCAGTATCCATTCTCTATGCTTAATATTGGTCAAATAAAACAAAACATCAACTGGACAGGATCAGGTCCAGGTTCAGGTCCGGACCTGAACCTAAATCTCTGGACCTAAACTTGGACTTGGACCTTATTAAGCCAAACCGGTATCCACCCCTAGTTAAAAGCATTCACCATAATTGTTACACTAAGTCTTGATTTTTTTTATGCAGGTGACCAACATTCTTCTAAGTCTTTGACTTTCATAAATCTCTTTCTGTTGTATTCTTTCCTTCAGTGCTTGTTGGTGGAACCCGATGATTCCTGTGCTGATCATCCGGCTTTGTGTGAAGTAACCGCACAGAGCACACTCACTACATAATCTTGAAAGATTTCTTGTTCCTGGAAACTAACAATCACCACAGTTCCATTTACCTTTGCTCAGTTTGTCCCTTATAACACCGACTGCCTTTAGATTGTTTGTCGTTTTGATCAGCCCAAATTCATTTCTTAAATTTGTGGCCTGGTGACTGTTTTTTCCGCTTTCAATTTTTAAATTTCAATTTTAAATTTCATCTCTGCGAACTAAAAGGTATGGGAGTTAAAAACACTCCACTACCAGTGAACTATCCTCCTTCAGTAGTGGTTTGTGTGGCCCAAGGGCTGTAGAATAGATGGGCACCGCCCCTATACATTGAAAGATGTGGGAAGGATTTTTATATACAAACTAAAACCTGTTGACTGAGAAGCAAGAAATCTTTTGAACGCCACAAACAGACATTATAACACATGCCATACAACATTGTATACTCAACACACACTCCCGGAATGCAGAGTACACATACAAGACTTGCTATCCATCTGGTAAAAGGCACTAGCTAGTGCTGTGGTCACTCTTTTTTCTCTACTAACACCCTGCATGCTTTCCTTGCCCTCCTGGTGTCCTTATATAGAGTTTGGTGATGTGTTTTGTGATGTGGGGATGCGAGAACAAGTGGCCGGTGCTAACGAAGCTTTCCTGGCCTTTGGGGAGGCCCAGAGGTACACACAACACTGCTTCATCATGACCATTCACCTCTACACTGTAGTCTTCTTGTCTCTGAATAACGGTGGCCCTTCATAGTATGCAGAAATAGCATTTATCTGGGACCAAGGGCTTGAATTGCATACCTCTACCTATTACTGTTAATGCAGAAATGTTTGCAGTGGATTTATGTTCGCGGTTTTCGCGGTAAGCTCTTCGCCACGAACTCAAAACCACCACGAAATGTTTTGCTGGTGCTTCTTTAGCGCTACTTTTCTTTTAAATGCGAAATTAAAACCACCGCGAACACCCCATTTTTTCTCTACCGCGAAATTAAAACCATGCAAACTTAGATGCATTTACAGTATCTGATACTTTGCTGGCTAACCCTCCAAATTTCTTCCTTATTTTGGAAAAGTTGTCCTTTAAAACTTGCTATACATATAATTGCTCACACATTTGTATATCCAAGAATGCCATTGTTGCTATTCATTCAAGCCCTTGGGACTAAGTATCTAGTACTACTTTTACTAGCCTGTCCCATTCTCTCATGGGGTTAGAAAGCAGATACTATTATAAGATGTTGAAATGTAGATTAATTTTACTGTAACCATCATGTGCTGACTTATTTGCCTCAAGGTAAATTGGCTATTAAGTTATTTTATTTTGAGTGGCAATTAAAACCATTTCAACTAAATATTTTTCTGATGAATGTAAGAGATATTGCCAAAGTAAGTGTTTTCTTCCTGAATAGCCTACTCGAAAAATCCTACAAAATCTTACCCTTTACGTTAAATTACAGTGTAAGTCATTCCTCAATATTTTGTTTCAAGTTGTATTGTTTTCCTCAGAAACATGGAGAAATACGGCATCCGATACCTGAAGACTATCAAACCGGTAAGTTGTGTGTTTTAAGTTGACTTTGCTTTTTGTCAGATGTTTTATAATGAATAGACCTTGTGTTGCTCATGAATCAAAGAGGAAGATGGAGTGAGTGGATTTTTGTGGTACTGAAATTCGACAGTGGTTAAAGGCATCCAGAGCATTTTATGAGGCTTGAAACTCGAATTAAAAAAACTCCAATGTCTAGCCATTCCTACACATAGTAAGTTTCAATAACATTCCATTACATATCGACATTAAAGGAGCAAAGATACGATGTCGTTGTGTGGTGAGAACTGTAGAAAATCCAAGCCCTAATAGACTGATCCTGTCTGTCCATTACAATTAGTGGTTTGACCAATGAGAGAGTGACTGCATGTCCGTCAAATGTTTTCATTTCTATGTTTTGTTTTTGCATTTCTACGTTTTGACGGAGGTGGGCGGGGCTCTGGTATTGGTCTATTTACACTATGCGCTTGAAACTAAAAGATCACCATGTAGCGTATTTTTGTGCCGCTTTTGAGCACTTTTGATAAGAAATCCGCACGCAAATGTGGTAAACACTAAAACAGTGGCATCAAATGTCAATTTCATAAAGATTACAGGAACTAGAATATTTCCAGTTTTCAAGCCTCATAAAATGCTCTGGGTGCCTTTAAGTTTTAATACTTAAGTTTTGATAGATGCACATTGTAGTTGTTTTCCAAGATGAAAGCCTGTATACTAGTGCTAGGCAAAGCGCACATCTCATTTCAAACAGTCTGTTAGTAAATATACTACACACTTGTCTTGTATGACTCACAGTGATATTTTTACTCCTTACAGATGCTGAGTGACCTGAACACGTATCTCAACAAGGTTGGTACATACAAGGAAATTGCATTTCATTTGTAACAAATAGCATATACATTTGTACATTCCCAGTTGCCACAACTACATATGAAATACTCCCTATCCCAAAATAATTATGTAATTTTTCTTGTTGTGTATCACAGGCAGTCCCGGATACAAAGCTGACCATCAAAAAGTATCTGGACGCCAAGTTTGAATACCTGGTAAGCAATCATCAATATTACTCTGTGAATTCCTATGTCTTCTTTCAAGGCTGCAGAACACAGTATTAATGGGCAGAGGAATACGTCAGTTTTGAGACTGTACGAGTTTGATTACGATGTTTGTTCGTTCGGGTTGCATTCACACCTGAATATTGTTAGCGCCCGACTACTGTGAGTCGGCTGCAGTACGGTGACCTCCGCTGGGGGACATATCAAAGTCGCTTTTAAAAAAGAACGAGCCGGCAAATTTGACCTCATTTTGCACAAATTTTGCAGATTGAACCTTGAAGTCAAACATATTAAAATCTGGCACCCTAATTGTGCACCTTTCTATAAATTTTCAAGCGTCGAAGCTTCTCACTTTGGGATCCTGTAAATCCCTATAGGGGCAATACTATTTTCTGCAACCTCAATTGAGCTGTGTTTGACATGCCCTCTAACCTTGAACCTAAGGAGGAAGGAATGGAGATTGTTGATATCATGTAGGAATACTGGATTCCTAAGATATTGTGTTTTCTTGCAGTCCTTCTGTCTGAAAGTGAAGGAGATGGATGACGAAGAGTACAGCTATGCTGTAAGTACAACCTACAGTGTTAGAGAAGAGATAGAACCCCTAGATCAAGTCTTTCTGCAGTTTGATTTACACTCAAAACAAGAAGACCACTCAGGGGACCAATAAAATCTGGTCTATGTGGACAGTTGATCACTATAGACAGGATTCTTAATGCTTGCGTCAGTGGGAAAAATTATCTAAGGGACCACCAATAAGTGGTCACATTGGCTAGGTTTAACTTCTTTTCCGTTGTACTGTCCAGACCTCTTCTAACATTCATGCCTAAGGCCACACCAATTCAATTTCTTGGTTAACAGATTTTTATTTATTTATTTTTTTTCAAATTTTTAATATATAGAGAGAAAAAAAAATCATGAAAAACAGTTTCATGATTTTTTTTCTAAAAATTTTTTTTGGGGGAAAATTAAAATCCGTTAACCAAGAAATTAAATTGGTGTTGCCTAAGCAGCATATGTCATTTGTGTATGTGGTTGTCTGTTGCAATCTGATTTTAGTACAAGAAATCGACCAAAAGCACTAATAGTAGTAGTAGATCACTGGTTTACTGAAAATTAGGGTTGACTAGCCATGAAGTGATAAGAATCCGCAGAAATCCAAGACCTTTATTTTGACACGATTTATAATTTTTTTCTGAACAGGCATTACAAGAACCCCTGTACAGAGTGGAAACTGGTAACTATGAGTATAGGTAAGTTTTTAGTCCATCAGTTTCCAACATCTTCCGTTTTCTTTCTCTTCTGTCGAAGTTGACGCATGCTTGAGATGAAGCGTAATGCTTTTTCGTTGGCTGATCAGACAATACGGCTTCACTACTGCTTGCTTAACATTTGCGAGGGTTAACTTGTCAAAGATATAGATACTTTACCTTGGAATAGATACTACGTGGTAATTTTTACCCTGAAACCGTGATGTTTGAACCAAACCTTTTTTCAAGGTTGGTGCTGCGTTGTCGTCAGGAGGCCAGGGCCAAGTTTGCCAAGTTGCGTGCCGACGTTTTGGAAAAAATCGAGCTACTGGACCAGAAACATGGTGGGTTGTCATTTCACATTCGCATTTTCTTATCCAAGCTACCGGATAGATTCTATTAAGAGTCAGGCATTTCAGATACTGTAAATGCAGAAATGTTTGCGGGGATTTAAAATCACTGTAGGGAGACGATGGAGTGTTTATGGTGGTTTTAAGGTCGTGTTTGAAACAATACTACTAGTGCTACAGTCGCACAATGGAACAGCTATTCGCGGTGGCTTTAAGTTCGCGGTAAAGAGTTCACCACGAAAACCGTAAACATAAAACCAGTAACATGCAACGTTTTTCATCAGTGACTGAGAATCAGACTGAAAGGTTTAGCTCTTTAGAGAATTTATCAAGTTCCTTTTATTTAGTTTGAATAACAAAATGTTCTACCTAACAAAAGGTCCGATGGATATGTCCCAGGAAACTCTCAGAAACACTCTCAGCAAAACAACTTAGAGCCAGATTAGGTGTACACAGTGTGCAGGATGGAAGATCCAATCGTCTTCGTTGGTGTGGGCATCTTGAAAGAATGGACAGGGAGAGGTGGCCCAAGAAAATTATCGGCATGACCGTGGAGGGCCGAAATCCACGAGGACAACCAAGGAAGAGGTTGATTGATAACTTCAAAGAGGAACTCCACCACCTCAACCTACACAATGTAAATCCACAGGACAAGCACGTCAAACCCCCAGATGATGGGGAAAAGAAGACGATAAACCGGATAGTGAGTAAGTGAGTGAGTGAGCTTTTGAAAAATGTAACTGCTGCAGACAGAAGCCTTACTCAGTTCTCCCTCCCCTACAGTACAAGACATCGTGTTCCAGCTACAGCGGCTGGTGTCGGCCATGGCCAAGTATCACAACGACTGTCACGCCATCATGAAGGAGACAGACGTGTTCCCCATCGAGGTGGACCTCTCACAGACAACGTTCAACTACTCCAAACGGGACGACTTCACAGACCCAGATGAAGATGACGAAGAGGGGGAGGAGGAGGAGGGGGATGTAGGCTCCGGTGGGGACGAATGACATTGATTGTACGTGTTCCCAATCGAGGTGGACCTCTCACAGACAACCTTCAACTACTCCAAACGGGACGACTTCACAGACCCAGATGAAGATGATGAAGAGGGGGAGGAGGAAGGGGATGTAGGCTCCGGTGGGGACGAATGACATTGATTATAAATGTATGGCTGAAAGGGCATAGATGGCTCGTTCTCATTGAATTGTGCAAAATGCTGTTGCCAGTCTTAAAGGCACCCAGAGCATTTTATGAGGCTTGAAAACTGGAAATATTCTAGTTGCTGTAATCTTTATGAAATTGACATTTGATGCCACTTTTTACCACATTTGGGTGCAGATTTCTGATCAAAAGCGGCACAAAAATAGGCTACATGGTGATCTTTTAGTTCCACGCCCCTAGTGTAAATAGACCGATACCATAGCCCTGCCCACCTCCGTCAAAACATAGAAATGCAAAATTAAAACATAAAAATGCAAATATTGACGGACATGCAGTCACTCTCTCATTGGTCGAACAGCTAATTGTGATGGACAGTCAGGATCAGTCTATTACTAGTATTAGGGCTTGGATTTTCTATCAGTTCTCACCACACGACGACATCGTATCTTTGCTCCTTTAATGTCGATATGTAATGGTATAGTGTTATTGAAACTTACTCTGTGTAGGAATGACTAGAAATTGAAGTTTTTTAAATTCAAATTTCAATCCTCATAAAATGCTCTGGATGCCTTTAACAAAATGATATGAGCCAACTTACAGGTACCATCATTACTTTGTTCATTTCCACGCCCCACTTATTAGGATTTTGTATAAAATGCACCACAACATTACTATTGCTTGATGGCTAAATCATTGTGAAGAAGAAAGCCAAAGTGTACCGTAATATTGTGAGTACTATAACATACAGTGTTGCAACAGTTGTAACATCCCTTACCAGTACAATACACACCTGACTACAATACATAACAATGTGTCAAAGAAAAAATAAGCTCAAAATAAGTTCATTTTGTGGTGATCATTATTGGAGACATTTTCCACAAAAATAGGTTGGTGTACCTGAAAAATAAGCTGATCTATTTATCGGACCTAAAATCGCACATTTCACTGAGAAGGAGCCAAGAGTTACATATCACATGACGTACACCAATATCTGTCATGTAATATGTAAGGACCAAACTTACAAATTCTCAACTGCACTCTCAGTTCTGGAGCTACTGGACTTGTCATTATATCCAAGATATCCTACAATTCACAAATGTTGAAAGTAGGTATGAGCTTAGTGACTAGCATATGCCACTTTTTCCCATAAATGTATTTGTTAGCCATCAGTAGGCTATTGTTATATGATATATATAAGGCCACACCAATTTAATTTCTTGGTTAACAGATTTTTTGAAAAAATGCTAAATTCCAAAATCAACATGAAAACAGAATCTCAGAGGAAAGTCTGTAATTTGGTGCACACAGTTTCAGGGTGTGAACAGGGTCAGGAGCAAGTTTTCACCCCAGCCTTCTGTTTTCTTGATTTTTTTTTGCGTAGATTAAAAAAAGAATCTGTTATCCAAGAAATTGAATTGATGTGGCCTAATGCTGCAGACAGCCTCTCTTTGAGATGTGGTGAGATAGGACCACTTTAGGTAAAACTTAGATAAGAAAATGCTACAATGTTGTAGGTACATGTCTCTATATATATGTAGCTATTATCTTTATAACTTATTCATAAAACATATTGATGTGTAGCATTGTTGTTGATGGCTGCAGGTGCTTTGTATATTTTGTTCATTCAGCTCATTTGTGTGAAAGCTTGAAAATATTTGTTATAATTCGGTTTTTGAATCAAGACGATCTTTGTTGTACATGTAATTGAAATATTAAATGTTTGCCAGTGCAGACTGATATTGACTTGTGCATTGTGATAATTGTTTTTAGTTCATCAGTTGTTTTTAGTTTAATAGTTGATACATTAAAGCGGATCTTTACCTTCAAGGTTCATGGTATAGCAGCATTTTCTTCCATGAATTGTATGCATGACAATTATGATATCTATGCCCTATGCATGCATTCTCAAACGACAAATATAAACTTCAGAAATAATTGATAATTCTAAGTTTGATAAAGTAATTTTAATGGGTTCAATGTAGGATGTTCTAGGTGAGAAGGGCTATGAATGGAAAGGAAAATTTAAGGGTTCTACTACATTGAACAATGACACCACATTCATACTTCAAAATCTTGGCCCAGTAGTTGGGCTGTGTCATACAACTAACAACAGTAAAAGCTGGGAAAATACCCAACATCGCTATAGGTGAATTGTTCGTCACTACTTGCAAATTTTGCTGTAGCACTGTACAAAGTTGTTTGCATTTTTCTTTTATGGTATGTTTGTTCTTAACACTTGATGGTTGTATGTCCTTTTGTTTACATGACAAAAGACTACTTAGCATTTACACTTAATTCTACTTTACAGCGTTCTTTAATAACACCAAGAAACACCTCAATATGGCCCACAAGACTATGTGGCTGTCAATATGTCATAAAGTATATATTATATCAGCGCATCCGACCAACCACGGAACTAAAGACTGTTACATGTAGCTTTGTGGGGAACTTCAATTTAACCCAATCTAAAGTCCTTCTACGTCACCATCCTCTTCCATATCATTTGGCGCCTCTTCCATTGGTGTAAGGTTATCGTCGTTCTCTACGTCATCGTCCCCTCCAGGTGTGTTTTGTTGCTTGGAATCTTTCTTCTTGTCCTCTGTTGAAGCCTCAAGATCTGGAGAAGCCGTCCTTGGTGTGAGTTCGGGGCTGTGGCGTGGCGTGAACACAGGAAGATCCATGGGTTTATCAGAATCGTCGATCTCAGAAATGTTTCCAACCGTAGAGTAACGAAGCTTGAGCTTCTGAACCCTGGCACGATGCCTACTCTTGGCCAGCTCAACGGTTGTACTCCCTTCTCGTGACGGTAGGAATGGTCGTGGTGGCGGAGGGTATGGGGGTGATGGACAGTCTGTATCGACAGGGCTGTTTGCCTCGGATCTGGCTCCGACATGCTCCCATGAGGTGTCGCCAAAATCCTTATGCTCGGATTTCTTGTTCTTACCTTGCGGTGCTCTCTTCGGAGACACGGAGCTTCTACGGGTCATCTTCTGTCGGTGTTCAGAACGAGACCTCTTCTTTTCAGACGTTTCCTTTTTATGGATTCTTGATGGCCTTGGTGATATGGGAGGCTTAGAGGACAACGGAAGCCGTTCTTCGAAGCTCTTTTCTACATCCAGCTTTATGTTTGTCAATCTTTTCGGTGAACGTCCCCCTAGGTTGTGACCCGTGAGTGACGAGACTGGGTCAACGTTAGTTGAATCCTCCACGTCAGACGATTCTTTGGAGGCAATGTGTACCACCACATCAACCGACAGCGACGTACTGACTTTGTGAAAGAACCGCTTTTCATCGCTCTTAGAAGGAGATTCCTTGGTGTCACCCACAATCTTAGCAGATGGGACCGAAATGACTGCCTTTCCAATCGGAGACGGGGACTTGTTTCTGTAACTTTGGGGTAACGGAGCTTCTCTAGGAGCCACTGGACTCCCTGATGGTGTGCTGCCTCGCGAAGTTGTGAGAAGTTGATCTCTTGGATGCCCTAGCGGTGTCTGACCGTGTCGCAGTTGCAATTCGAAGCTGCCGAGGCTAGCTGAAGGACTTGCTGCATCATTGGTAAGGTATCTTAGCTCAGCGTCAATATCTTCCGAATCTGGAACCTCTGATGAAGGCGAGGGCGACTGTGTGGAGCTTAGTGGTCGGTCTATCATATCACCCCCACACTGGTCGTATACATAGTGTAGAAGATGTTCGACACGTCCTGGGAGGTCCGTAACGTCGTGTGCGTCAGCTGGGTGGATGGTGCTCACCAAGTCATCCATTTGGTCTGTCTCTGCGACTAGAAAGAGAGTGTTGGCTTAGATGTATACTCAAAACATATGCATTGTTTTAGCTGGGTGTAATTTATTTCTTGTTTTTACCTCAATCCTTGTAGCCTTTGTGCTGGGGTTTTCAGACCCTCTTGAAATGGGGGGTTCTTATTTTACTTTGAATGAATTTTTGGTTACCTTATTATAAAGTAATCCCATTGTGTTTTTCATCAATTGAAAGGTAAATATGTCTACTTTTCAGAAATGTATCACACATATAGTGCTCGCGCCAACGCAATTTTTACATGTGTTACACACAATCTACAACTGAACAATGCCAGTATCGCACCATTGCGGTACGTTTGAGGAGAAGTACCTTCTTTATTTCCCTTTGCTTCTTTTGTGTCCACAACATCTGGTTTAGTCCGGGGGGAGGGCACGGGGCAGGTAGGCACCTGTAACAGATGGGGTATGACGTCATAGGGCTTATTGGTACTACAAGCGCTAGTAGTATGTAAGAATCAACACATGCCTAAAGAATGTGGAGGAAACGTATTATGAAAAACGCAGTACCTTGGCATGATGGTTGAGAACGGATGGATGACCAGGCTCATGGATCTTGGTAGATGGAGGCGGTGTCTTATCAGCCAGCCTGAACATTTTCTTGAGACGATGGATCATGAAGTCTGTCAGTTCGTTCTCCCTCTTCAGCCTTCTTACATCATCCTAAGGAACAGAGAAAGTAAGACGTCATGCAATTGCAGTACTAGAGAATGGCACATAACTGTGGCGGCGTTGGTTGTACATTTGGATGGCTCATTAATTATTCATGAGCAACTGTCAGTAACGGCGCCAGAACCATGTCTACCGGCGCTGAAGATCAGGGCCCCTTCGCGAGAGCTAACGTGGAGCGATAGGGGTCCTGATTTAATGAGGGTGTGGGCTAGTATACCTTGACATGTTTGATGGAATCCACGAGTATAGCCAGGAACATGTTGACAATGACCAGCACCAGTGCCAGGATGAAGGTGAGAAGGAAGACACAGCTCAGCGGACTCGCCTTCAGCACCCAGGACAGGTCCACGTCACCGAGGAGAATCGCAAACATCATCTCTAGACTGGCCTATAGTCAAGTCAAGTCAAAGTTTATTACACAACGATTGTAACAGGTACAATGTAAGGCAAAAATAAAATACTACTGGCTACTTATATCAAACTACTTAAAGCTATAGGTAGGTTCTATACTATACAATGGTTAGGTTCTAGGCTGTGCAATGCTCCATTTCAAACTACACGAAGGCACAATCTATATAATATTATCACAGGTAGATGATATCAACAGGAGATACAATAGGGAGTCGTATATGTCAATTATACAATTACATGATGAGGAGATGAATGTCTTATACAATCAAATCGCTATTTCACGGATTATTTTTTGCATAGATGTATAGATATATTGGCCTAGATATACAGATATTGTTTCAGGATATGACATAAGTACACGAAAAGTCTCTGTTTTCGACTGAGGTAATGTTACATTTGTTTTGCCTTTAATTGTCTGCATTAACTTCACTCTTTCATCTTTATATGTTGGACATGCACACGAAACGCGTTAACGATGACATCGTTATTTCACCAAACGTTACTTAAAAGTTAGTTAAAGTCCTTCCCGCACCAGATGACGCATAGGGCGGCGCCCGTGCCCGCTTCAATAGCCCTTGGGCCTCACAACTTTATGCAATCAATTCAGCAAGGGGCTAGTCCACCGGTAGTGTTGTGTGTCGCGGCGTCTGCCATACTATTTCCAAGCAGAGAAATGAGCAGAGAAAGCAGTATGTACCATTTTTGGTTTTACTATGCCGGAGATCGAACTCAAGACCTGCCGGATGCAAGGCGAACACTCTGCTACTCATTTGGCCATTGTACCGGCCATGAACCAAACGTTATATCCTCGTAAAACTCTTTACTCTGTGCCAATAGTCTTTACCTACCTGGAAAGTCCCGAAGCCTGCAAGGGTCGTCCCGAGCAAGAGGTATGTGACCTGGCAGTACGCCAAGAAGATGACGAAGAATATGACGGTGAAGTGGACAAGCTCATTGGTCGCCCGCCTGATGACGTAGGTAAGCATGGCCATCCGTCCGTTAAAGCGCAAGAGCGTCAGAAACTTGACTATGGAGGCGAACACCAAACAGGCGAGGACGTGGCTGTAGATATCGTTCCACCATGCGGCGGACTGGAAATTCACGAAACCACCTCTTTCATTCAATCTATACAGAACGTCGTTACAGAAAGCCGTTCTTACTCCGTACAGCACAATGGCAGCTACCTCCAGAACAACGAACGGTATCTCAACGCAGTTCCAAAAGCTTCTGAAATATTCCCTCCCCTTTCGTCTAATCCTCCTTCCCTCACGTCCAATGAAATACAGCACGAACAGGCAGTACAGGGCTTTGCACGTGATGATCACGGGATCGACACCAGGCAGTCGGACACTTTGGATTCTGGGATACGTGGTGACGTCACCAACGGTTGTAAACTCCAGGACGACTGTCATAGAGACGAAAAGACTCGATGACGGGCTGTAGAGAGAAAACTCGACGAACACAGCTCGTGTATATTTGTCAAGCCAGGCTGTTTTCTTGAGACCAGAGATCTGCGTCTTGGCATGCTTGGCGTTGTTCTTTAAGATTACAGCGTATCCACCACCCCTGTAAAGATGCAATTCACCATAGAATGCCAACGAGGTTAAATCGACAGCGTTTTTATAAGTCCAGGGGCCAAGATCGTCCGTGTTAGTCTTCTTGGCTTGATTCGTAATGTTACTATGGTTACTGAGTTCTGTCTGAGTTCCCCATCCTTGCAACATGGGACGCGTGTCCTCATTGGTCCAGGAATAGTCCACGTTGCACTCCGGTACAGTTGTTCTCATCACCACAGGCATTGTGCAATGGCCTGTCATACAAATACAAGTTAAAACGTGATCAGATATTTTACATTTTATAAGTTGTTTTGCTTCAGTGTATTGTAGAATGTACCTTGGGAAATACAAGTGAAATACAATGACCATACGGCATACCAGTGTAATGAATATAGAAAATTTTGAGGGATCAAAAGTTGCTTTTTACTTGGAATAATTCTGAGCTGGCGTAGTCGAACCGTTCCCACTCGGAAAGAAGTCCCACCGGAAACGAATTTTCTATGACGTAACGGCACACTGGTGTCACTGTAGGTTACGTCAGGGTACAGGTTCGGTAGTAGTACCTCCTCCGCCCACGTCCACATACCGTCCGCCGTGTGCATCTGTGAGACAACACCATCATGTTATGATGTGACATAATCGGAGCTTTATATATTAACAGCAACAGCGAGGAGAAAGACGGAGCTACTATCTTCCAATCATATGGTGGCATCGTGTGGCGCAATCGGTAAGGTGTTTCGCTCAGAACCGAGAGGTCTCGTGAACGAAACCACTGCTATGCCCCGATGTTGTGCCCTTGGGAAATGCACTTTACACGACTTTCCTAGATCTTCACTCCACCCAGGTGTGAATGGGTACCTGACTTCGGTTGGGTAAGGTCGTATTGAGGTAACCTGCTGGCGCTGAATGGCAGCCGCCCAGACCCTTGCGACAGTTCCACAAAGTGCAAGTGTGGAGCAAATATGTATCTGCTGTGTATTATGTGATTGTAAAGCCTGCAGCAATTCAGCACTGGCTGCCATTGCATGGGTAATTTGTGACCAATAAACCATTATTATCATTATCAAAACGAAGACCCATCCGTTTCCACCGAGACGGGGGCTGATACAGACTTCTGGATCGCCCAAATCCATTACAATCTAATAGAATACTGATCACAAACCTCCTTGAACTGCCTGTTCTCCAGGAAGGTGTTAGTTACAGACCGGTGCAGGTAGTACGCATGACCGCCTCTGTTGTAGAGACTGACGGTGATGATGACGGCCAGGAACGCCAGGTGGAGTGCCGTGGTCCTCATCACGTCCTCCATCTTCAGCTCCTTTATCCTCACCTCACGGGCTGAGCGGAGCCGCTCCTGCTTCGGGGGCTGCAGATGAGGTCCTTCTATTGGATGAGATGGGGCTGATATCAGTGGTGTTTGTGACAGATATCTAGATATAACATGTTGAACTAAAGTTCCCTTGCTTCAATGGATGGATGCTTCAAACGTTATGATGTTTGATTTGATTTATTGAAATTTCAAACAGTACAATACACGTGGGCCACAGGCAGCTGTTGTTGGTGTCGTGGCCCACACACAAAACAATACACAGCACGTAAACTACAAATAACAAACAGTCGATAAATACAGTCTAAAAAGCAGCATGATAAGATATAACATAACTACTGCTTCATATTAGGTATAGTCACTGGTTCACGCGGCTTGAAATAGGTTAGTAGAATGAGATGTTGTAGTTGTCCATTGCTACAACATAGACATACCAGAACATAACGTATGCCATTGGAATATGTATGATTAGCTGGTGTGTTACGCCTAATGGCGGTTATACCGGCTATATAGATACAGATACAGATCATCAGTCTGTTTTTTTCTGAGAGGAAAAAAAAGGCACAAACGTTGGGTGTTTCTGTCAGGAGCTTCTGCCTCGGGATCCTCGTCTGCACCGAGCTGATTATTGTCGTCCTCTTTTTCTGTTTCTTCCTCGTCAGACTTCTTTACTATGAGCGACACCAGGGCAGCCATCACGACCACCTACAACGGGACGCGAAGCGGACTGTTAAGCCCCTGTCACACTTGTGCGTATGGACAAGCCCGCAGGAGTTGCGTATTAACATGTTTTTGTTTTAGGTTAATTTTGCAGCCGAATAAGTCATTTCTTTTGTTCGATAACTAGGCTGCACAACGGTGGGTCAAAGTAGAAAATAACTTCTTCCCAGCAAACTTTACATAAACCCAAAAAAATGCTCATGCGCAACTCATACGCACTTGAATATACGCACAACTGTGACAGGGCCTTAATAGATAGTGAAACAGCCATTGCGCACCAAAGAAGAAATCACCGAGGCAAGTGACACGCTTATTATCTTCACCGATGAACTCGGGAAGATTATGTTTTTGGTTGAGCCGGCTGTTCGGTGGGTCTGTATGTATGTCAAGAGCATAACTCGGGAAACTTTTGATGGATCTTCATGATATTTGGTAGGTATGTAGTGGTTGTGCAAAGGAAGGTCAAGTCCAAAAATAGTTTACCTGGCGTGTTCCAACAGTACTGCAGCGGACTTTTAATTTTTTTGTGTTTGTATGTAGGCAAAAAAAGTGACGGAAACGTTGATGGATCTTAATGATTTTTGGTAGGTAAGAAGCGGCTGTGAGAATGGAGGTCAAGTTTAAAAAATGATTTATCTGGCGCTTTCCTACAGTACTGTAGCAGACTTTGAGTGTGTGTGAGTTTGTATGTCGCCAGGATAACTCGAGGGGCTGTTGACGGTTGTGCATGATATTTAGTGGATAGGTAGGGGTGTCAAAGAGGAAGGTCAAGTTCGATAATGGGCCTCCCAGCGGGTATTTGAGGTACTGCAGCGGAGCTTCAAAGTTTGAGGCCAAATTTTTTGGAGGCGTCAGGTTCATGATTTTTAGGTGGTAGATAGCTTCTGGGACGGCAAGTGAGTGGTGTAAATTGAGGGCCCCTAACTGCTTGTTTGGAACTGCAGTTGGCGTTTTTGTTGTTACCTTTGGAGACGAATAACTCCAGCAGGGATTGATGGATTATCATAATTTATGGCATGTGGATAGTTTCAGTGATGCTTTACATAATTAAATGTTTATCATGCAAATAAGGAGATAGTTTGCATAATAAATGAGGAAAGTTTATTAATCCCCCGAAAGCTTGTATTCAAATTTCATGCAAGTGCTATTGTAATGATTTTTAAGTGGTGTATAGCTCTTGGGGCAGGGAGTAAGTGATGTAAGTTTAGACCCCCTAGTGGCTTGCTTAGAACTGCAGTGGGCTTTTTTGATGTTACCTTTGCAGGCGAATAACTCGGGAAGGGTTTGATGAATTTGCATTGTTTTGGACAGGTAGGTTATTGAGGTAATGTTTAACAAATATAGACGGATGAAATTGTAATCAGGTTCTAATTAAGTGGTGATAGAGGCTTTTTTTATAATTGCGTTAAAGTGCCTCTTGTCGACCTATATCTAAGGACAACACCTGCTTGTCAACAGGGCTGTGTAAAAAGATTGATGCTCTCTGGTGACCTCACTGTCACCGGTCAAATTACACTCCCGCTGTGAATGTAGCTATTATCAACAAACACAGGACTGTGCGGGGGCAAGTCAAAACAAACTTTGGACACGGCTTTTATCTATTCGCCATTCTGTTTCAACTGCTCACGTGTGTAAATACAGGGCATGTTGCAAGAATTCTTTGCACAACATTTATGAGAAAACAAAAATGAAAATGTTGGCGATCAATGCATATAAGGAATTACTGTATGTGCAAGCAGCAGGCACTACAGAATGCATTATTCTAAGCTTTATGTGGTTTGTAAATGCCGTTGTATATACCACACTGGAAGTGGACCACAATCCTTCGTAGATGAGAGTAAGAAAAGGTTCTTGGCTTCTTGCACAGATAGTGAACATCCTCAAAACCAGGATAATCTTCAAAACAGACCCACGCTACCCATCAGGAGCGTTGCACGTCTTTAGGACCAACCCAGAAGCACACGAGCACAATATGCAACACCTGACTGAACTCCCCTCCAGGGTGTTTCACATTAAAGACAGAGACACAAAAAAAGATATCCTAAAACAGTAACAGGTCTCACAAATCTAACTGTCTCAAAAAAAAAACAGGTGAAACAGGAGGCTTGAGAGAGATATTGTCAATAGCTGTAGGGCAAGAGTCATGGTCACTGCCAACGTTAACGTTTCAGACGAAATTGTTAAGGGCGAATTCGCAACAGTAGGTGGGTATTGACAACACAGGTCATGATGTCCACACCATCCTCGTAAAATTCGACAGTGAAAGCAAGTACAAGAAAGGTTTACCGAAATGCGGTACCCATCAAAAGACAATGGTCAGTTCTCCAATGGTTACGGCAAGCGGACGATCCAAGCACGAGAACAGTACCCTCTGTATTTGGCATGGGGCTGCACATAAAGTTTAAGGTAAATCACTGGACAAAATTGTTGTCCCCTATGAGCGCAAAGATCGTTTGTTCCCAGGTCAGTTATATTTTGCCTGAAGTCGTGTTGAGTTTGAACGGATTGTATCTATTGGGATTTAAACCGTATGCAATTACAATACTGTAAACCAAAATATATGTTCTTAAAGAAATGGAACGCCTAGAACAGCTGCCTGTGTTAAAGGTTACACAGCAACCTAACACAGAATACCACGATACTTGCATTAATGTTAAGTTCCTGAATATACTCCTACGCCGAACATCTAGAAGACATGAGAGCTGACAGATCAACACAACCGGTCGATGTCTTCTGTTTCGTGGAAACCTTCCTGAATGGCCAATAACAGACTAAACATTTTCTACCACAAGCAACGACATTTAGAGCAGACAGAAATGGAACAGGAGGAGGGGTAATGACTGTTGGTACACAAGACGCCAATCCTACACACCTCCGTATTTCAGCCGATGGAGTGAAGTGCATAGCTACAACAGTCACCAAACTATCGACCACAGTCAACAGCATTGACATCTACAAACCACACTCCTTACCTGAAGCAGCCTTGATCGATAGATTACAAAAAGTCATACATTTAACTTTCAAGTGACATCTTGACAATTTTCCTTGGATATTTCAATTTCGACCTCTTCCTCCCTAAATCCTTATTATCTGTAACGGGACAGTTCAAGCTCCCACCGCTGACAATAGTACCCTTCTATACCACGTTTACGTCCGTAGACATGTACAAGACAATATCAGAGTTACTGTTATGGACACATATTATACAGACCACGACATGGTCTGTGTTGCCTTGATGATATAACAATTCAACAACAAACTGCTACTTAAGGTAATACTGCCCATATACACAAAGCTACATCTTTAACATGTTCTCCCTTGGCACATCATAATTCGAACGCTCTTCTAACAACAGCAATTATACTTACCTAGGCATTGATTGTAATACTGTATAAATTTCCTATCTGTTCATTTCCCACTGTACGTAACACACACATGTCAATTGATAGACTCAAATTAATGTATGAGGTAACATTCATGAACATAATAGATTTTTAAATGTAATAACTCTATAAAACACTCTTTATAGAAACCCTTGCTTATTCGGCGAAGATATGTGTTCGTGGAACTCTAGTTAAAGAACTAAATCTACAAATATCAATATAATGGTATAAAACCTGGTGTTCTCAGTCCTATCGTTAATAACTTCTTCCCAGCAAACTTTACATAAACCAAAAAAATGCTCATGCGCAACTCATACGCACTTGAATATACGCACAACTGTGACAGGGCCTTAATAGATAGTGAAACAGCCATTGCGCACCAAAGAAGAAATCACCGAGGCAAGTGACACGCTTATTAAAGAACTAAATCTACAAATATCAATATAATGGTATAAAACCTGGTGTTCTCAGTCCTATCGTCACTGACGAAAGACAGTGGATGCTGTCTGAAACGTCTGACTGTTTCAAAATCTTATCTAGTTGCTTGAGTAATTATGTTTGGCGTAAATATCAATATATTACATATACAACGTTAAGATTAGAAATGCAGAGAATTTAGTACTGTGACCAGTTTAGTAGAGGGTGACAAGAACTGATGGTAGAATAGCAAGAAGAGACTTACTTTAACCGGTTGCACAACCAACGCATCTTGGAAGAAGGACATCAAGAAGGTAACCAGCCATTGCGAGGACTTTTCGTACCCCCACTCCAGTGAATATAGTATGGTAAAGAATCCTGACATCATAGCTCCGCCGTACACTAGGACGTAGGCTATCCATAAGAACCAATGCGGTAGCAGAAACGGCTTCTTCTTTTTCTTCGTTGTTTGTTTCTTCTGTTTAGTCTTAGGTTTTTCCTTCTTTTTCTCTGATCTTTTGTCCTCTTCCTCAAACCGTTTGGCCTCTTCAAACCGTGCTACGCTTTCTTCTAGGCGCACGTGGAGAGGTTTTAGTTGTTTGCCTTCAGCGGTGTCAACTTTGTCGAGCAACTCGGTTGATGCCGACTTGATTTTATCCATGGTGACGTCAGTCTCATCATAGGGGACGATTGACTTTGACCTTGGCAATGATGACGTGCGTTTGAGGGTTCGTCTACGCTTCTCTGATCCACGAGGGGGAGGCTCAACCTTAGATGGTTTGTTTCGGACTCTTCGTGTACCAGTATTTCGCACAGTGCGCGTTTCGTCAATATCATTTTCTTGGAGACTGTCTTCCAATGATGCAGCCAAACTCGTGGAAACGTAGGTTGGTTCCTTATTTTGAGATGCAATCGTGTCTCTAGACCGTCGCCTCCGGAGTGTCTTTGTTTCTCCCCCGTGTAGAATCCGCACTTGCTGCACAACATTACGTGGTGTAGACGTTTCAGCTTCTGAAGTCTTTTGTCCCGACACTTCTTCATTTCTATCAACCACTGGCGCTAGTGTTTGCCCTCCATTTTGTCCATTTTCTGAGTCACCTCGCTCTTGCTCTTCCCTTGGTGGTTGATGGCTGAGACAGTCGGTTTGGGGATCTTGTTCTGTTGTAGTCAAAGATGCAGACACTTTATGCGGTGACCCTACATCTTTTGTAAGTGGCCCTTCCTCGTCTTCTGTTCCCTTTGAAGGCTCCTTGTTGTTTTCTACCTCCTCGTGGGATGTCTTCTCATGGGGCTTCTCGGTGTCTCTTTTCGTCAATGATGACGAACTGGTTGCTTTGATATTTTTGCCGTAATTCCCTTTGCTTGGAGCCACCTGATCCTTGGCTCGTAGCTTGCGGAAGATGTTGACCACAAGGAGGTTGACAGGTAGTACGACGAGTGTGCTCTGTAAGGCAATGAACAGACATCTTTAATTGTAGTTTATCAGTAATAAAACTGCCCCAATGAAAACGTTGACGAAATGATGATAGAAGCAATTGATGGTCCATTTTGACTAAAGAAAAAAGCCTGTTAATGACATTTGGACATGATACTGTTGCTTGTTGGGGTGTCCCTGTGGTGTAATGGTCTGCGCTTCTGTTACTAGCCACATCTGGTTCAAATTACGTGGACCAGAAGGACCGGGGTTCAAGCCCCAGGTAGGACACCTCTGGACAAGAGGCGCATTGAGTCATACCAAAGACTTTATACAAATGGTACATACATGCACTTCTGAAACAGTTTGGAAGTTAAACACACTCCACTGCCAGTGGAATAGCCCCCTGCTGCAGTGATTGCACCACATTGTGGCCCAGGGCTATGAAACGGAGATGGGCACCGCCCCATACACCTTATGGTGTGGGAGGCCTAGGATTTTAACTTTTTAACTGTTGCTTGTTAGTAATGTAACAGTGTTACATTATGATACATGTATAACAGGAGACACTGTCGATGTTAATGATGGCGATAGTATGTGCCTTGCACAGATAACTAATTTTGATCTACTTAATACATAAATATGTAGGAACTAACATTACATGTTTAGCTATGATAAACATAGTGGAAATGTTAATGCAGGCCCTGTATAGGGGCGACTAAGATTCTGTTGCTAGCATCTCCCAGATTTGTTCTGAAAACCTTCAATAAGTAGACAAATGATTGATCAAGTAGTAAGAGGCTCTATTTAATGCTACGGTCACATTTCAAATCCGGGGCCCGGCCGGGCAGTCTTTGGGAACGAAAAGTATAATATAAAAGACAACAAAAACACAAAACGTACCCAAAATTATTTAAGAGCGTAGCTTGTCTAAATTTATTGACATACACTTTGATTTTTGGCCGGGTGCCGGTTAGGAAATGTGACCCTAGCATAAGAGCATTGCCACCTGTATGCTGATGGACAGCTCTTGATACGTGATGGAGAACAGTCCGAGGTGTAGACCAGGTGCGTCCGGGTCCAGCGGTGCCTGGTAGAACATGCAGCTGGTGATCATGCTGGTGAAGAGTAGGAGTAGGCAACAGGACGCCCGCTGCACACGGGTGAACGTGCTCCGGGTGGGCCGGGACAGCACCTGGCGGGGGAGAACATACAGGTAGATCCGTCTGGACGCAATGTAAAACCGTTAAGCCGGCGTCACAATTCTATTATTCAATGTTTTATTCAGTGTTTTATTCAATAAAAAAAGCCTTCGCAGCACTCAGCTGAGCACTGAATTGTGGTTTCTGTACATTTTCGCCTTCATTTACACATATATTTACATAAGTAGCATTGCACTTTATACATTCAAGCGAACGTCGGCCGAGTTTGTAGATCGCCCGAAGCTCGCCGAATGTCAAAATCGCCCGAGCGTCGACCGTATTTTCCAATGAAAATCTCGGGCGACATCCGTCGAACACTAAAAACTAAAAATCCCCCATCAGATGGTACCATCTCTTGGACATGGATGAAGTCAGTATCGACTAACCTGGTAAAAGGCCGATATTTGGATCAGCTTTGATTTCTAAAAATCGCCCGAAGCCCGCGTGATCGACAGGACGTCGGCCGTACTTCGTCGGCCGAAAATGCACATCTGAAGCTTGCCAACACGTCGGCCGAGCTGAATTTCTTATTTGTGACGGGGGCTTTACAGAAGCAGTGTTTCAGTAATGCTTAGGTCCCAATTGGAAAAGGGGCCTCGCCGGGTAGGTGACAGGCTGTTTTGGCACTTTCGGACGTGACCCCTACGTGGCCCCGCGGAACACCTTGCGGCCACCGGGCTATTTTTGGACCCGGCCAGGACCCCGAATCATTTTAGCCCAGATTTAAAATCAACGCGGGATCCGGTAACAAATAGACGCCCTGAGCTAATCGTTCGAACGGTCCACCGGGACAAATTTGCGGCTTAAGGGCCCGGCCGGGACTTCATCCGCCCCCCCCCCCCTACGGGCACCGGTGCAAATGAGGCCGTAGCATAAAGGCTATGACATCAAACAGCAAAATAGGACTGTTTTAAATATATTGTGCAGTTAAGGATAACTCCCTCTTCTACATTGTTACTGTACGAACCGACATCCATAGATGCCCATCGGTCATGTTCTTGCGAGAGTTGGAGACGAAGAGGTTCTGGAACTGCAGGACGTCCTCCTCTCCTGCCGCCGGTAGGAGGCGCTCCACCACCCCGTCCCCCTCCTCCACCGCCAGCCACTGGCCACAGAAAAAGTAAGACCTGCATAAATGTACAATTTGGAATGAGTTTGGCGTATTGCATAGACAGATCCATTTTAAATACTCTTTGTTACACAATATTTTCTGTTGTCTTTGTTCACCGCACCCAATCTCTTTGCGAAAGACAATTGCAAAGACATGAATCAAGTCAAGTCAAGTCAAGTTAAAGCCTTTATTTTCTTTCGAATGATAGTTCGGCCACATGGCCACTTTTCAACATGATCGAAGTGGAGGGGGAGAAGTCACGGATAAAGAGTACAAAAGAAACTTTACATGAACTATATCAACACAATCATAAATAAAAAGTCAAAATAGATAGATAAATAGATACATGAATACATCATTACGTACATCATTAAAAGACATTTGCGATAAAGTCTTACTGTTAAAATGTTACCTCTCTCTTTGTGACTCACCGCTTCTCCGTTTGCAGATCTGTGATGATGATCTTATCAAGGAACCATGACGCATTGCGGCCCTTGCCTGAGTTGTCGTGCCAGATGCGGAGGTACTGCAGGTTGCCTAGGCAACGTGGGAGGCTCAAGAGAAAGTTGTTCACACTGCCGCGATCAAAAACCTGTGGTGAAAGTTGCAGTGTAATGTATGTCAGTAAAAGGTACTGTGAAAATAAGTTTTAGCATGTACATTTTGGCAGAGTTGAATGGGCTACACATGTGTTTGAAAATTTCAATAAACAGTAAACAATTCAATAACCAAGTTAGTAAAACGGTAACCGTTCACTTTCATATTAATCTTCCGTACCTTGCCTCAATATTTACGCTTTTTCAAATTCAAACTTGAAAGCTAAAATATGTATTAGATGGTCGCGAAAGTAATTACTAAGATATTCAGATTCACTGGTTGTTTCCATGGAAAGGCATGTAGTTACACAATTGAGAATGCCGAAACTTTGCAATTCATTAAAGGAGTCCTAAACTCCAGAAGGCGGTATTGTTTTCCACTAGATTATGCATCAATTGATACATAATCAGCCGACTTTTTACAGAATTCCGTTTGTGGTAAATTTTACCAGGTGTGTTTTTTAAAACGGCCAATTTTTGATAAGATATAAAAGAACACATAGCAAGACGAGTTTTTCTTAACCCCCATGACATTCTTTTTGTAATCTAACTTTTGTCAGGCCTTGTCAGGCACATGGTATTAGGCCATAGGCTGAGGTTGTTTAATTTTATTAATCAGAAAATAGAGGGCCACCTGGGGAATTCGGTAGAATACTGAATGCTTTTTGATGCACACGGCACTAGTGGGTACTTTATCGTATATTGTAAAAAGTATTCATTTTTACTTCCTCCCTATGGAGTTTAGGACTCCTTTAAGGTTGCGGAGTACCTTCTTCCCCTTGTCGTCTAGTCTCCTGGTGCCGGTGTCACCCTTCTCACTTGACAGAACGAATCCAATATTAGACCGGGTCCCTGCGTCCTTGCGCATGCCCGTGTAGACTGCGACCTGGTAGTGATACGAGTGTCGGATGTCGTTGTCGATAAGCGGTGACACGCCCCACTAAGGATGGTGAAGGAAAAAAATTATTATTCAAATGCTGAAAGCAGACAAAACTGCCTGTTGGGAAGTACGCTTGAAGAGAGAACTGACAGCCAATGTTTGCGTTCTTAACGCCAGTCGTAAAAGCACATAGTATGGTATTTACTTTCTTCCAATTTCTGACAAACAGACGATTGTATCATATCCGTATAAACACGATTATATCTGTAACCAAACGTGGTAATAACAATAAATGCAGAGCATATAATGATTAAAATTCCTGCTTTATTGAATACGCAAATATACGTTTTATGTGTCACATTGGCAATGATCATAGAGCAATAAAGTTTTCATACTTAAGATAAAGAGTTTTCAGGTTACCTTTACGATGTCTTTCCGGTCCGCCCTCCTGGCAAGCCCGACGACAATGAAGTACAACCCGATGATTGAGAGGACGGTAGAAAAAACCGGTGCGTTGTCACTCAGGGATGCGAACTTGGAGAACACCGTAGAGAAGTCGATAGTGTTTGGAGGGACGACGAAGTCACTACCGAATGACGTCAAATGAGTGCAGAGGCACTTCGTTGTTCTCGCCGTGGACATGGGGCTGACCTATCAGAAATAACGATAACTCAGGAGTCCTTTAACGTCAAACTTTGAACCCATATGAAATCTCACCAATCATCATCGTTCTGATCTGTTTCAACATAACACAAGTACCTGTTTTTTTTGTTTTTAATCAGAAACAAGATACACATGGACATGGACATGGTGGCGCAAGTTACTGAACAAACGTAACATAAATAAGACAAGATATGACTGAAGTGAGGCGTATCAAATTAATGAAAGTAACAACGCAACTGAATCATTAAATATACAAAGTAATTGAAATATGAAATACATAATACATACAACTGTACCGACCCTTGATTAATGTAAGGTAATATTTGCCTGTTGCTTAGACGTATCTTTTTTGGTTTGCCAGGTTGTAGCCGTAATGCTCAGAGTCACCGAGAGTCTTGACTCATATTAACCATCATTTAAGTCTATATCAACTTTTTATGTCAGTACCTATTTTAAGTGCAAGAAAACCTACCCTGCAGCCGGTTTGTCGCCACATTTCCGTGTGCGTGTCCCAGTACCTGCACCCTGACGTGAACGTTGCCACTCGGACCGTAAGGTTGGAACCTGGAGGGTCTTCTTCTGGTGGGACTGTAACATGTAACGGATACAAACATCATGTACTTATTTCTCTGTGACAGCGCGGCATTTCTATCAGAGACAAATACTGAAAATAAATGTATAAAAGAGTAGGGGCATGCCCCGGTGTGAGCGGATCAAAACATTCCGGCCTAAATGGGGTAGGGAATTTCCCGACAAGCCTTCATAACCAGTGCTTCTCCTAATGGGTCAGTGGAAGTCATGCTTGTCTCCGAGCATTAATGTTTCTAGCTGACCTAGGGTGAAGAGATGCTGCTACAGTAAGAATTAGTTCAGTGCTTTGATGAGTGACCCCCTACGACCTTGCACTGAGCGAGTTCGTTAAAAAAAAAGAAGTTCACCAAAGATTCCTACCTCTTGCTTGTAGGCCGAGATAGTAGGTTCCCTTCTGCAGGTGTGCGGTGTCCGGGATGAACAGGGTGTGGGACAGCTCATCGGCCGCCTCGTGATCCACGCTCTGCCATG
This sequence comes from Branchiostoma lanceolatum, assembly GCF_035083965.1. Classification (NCBI taxonomy): domain Eukaryota; kingdom Metazoa; phylum Chordata; class Leptocardii; order Amphioxiformes; family Branchiostomatidae; genus Branchiostoma; species Branchiostoma lanceolatum. Next base: position 17,064,445 of record NC_089729.1, read on the forward strand.
TCTGCAGCATGTCGGCTGCTGTGGTGTCGTCCACGGCCCACATGTCTGTAAAAACACAGGTTGGAGACCAACATAAATGTCTGTGTAAACGCAAGTTGGAGACCAAAATTTCAGTATTAAACTTTTGCTGCGGTGGAGTCATCCACGGCCCACATATCTGTAAAAACACAGGTTGGAGACCAACATACATGTCTGTGAAAACGCAGGTTGGAGACCAAAATTCAGTATTAAACTTTTGTGACGATCTATCTACGGTTCCTATAACGTCGCCCTACGAGGTGTGGACGACGTTTTTCTTCTTTGTTATTGTCTCTTGTAGTTATGACTGTAAGCTAGTAGACTACAGAGGCCACATTCAAGTACAATTGCCTACGACTGAGTGATGCTCAGACGACAGTGGTAGCAAACACAAAAGATTCCATAATGTAACATATTCAAATAAGATATTTCAAATGTCATACTCGTTCTGTTCTGGTAGTTCTCTGTCACACGGGGTATGGTCGCACGGAAGTCGAAGTCCCACGGGGTCGCCTTGCCCCCTCGCCGTAGGTACACCGTTAGAGTCACGGTGGGGTCTTCGGGGTAGACGAGAACGTGTACTGAGCTGTTGTCTGTGGGTACTCGGAACGTCACGCTGAAGATCTTTAGCCATGGGAAGGTCAACTCTGTGAACTGTTCAAACATTGTATAACAAGAGTTCTACGACCTCATACCTTCGCCAAATGATTTTAACCTAAATATGACTAACGTATTAGGAGTGTTAATCATCAATTATAAATCATACCAGTTGATCGTCTTCACCCAAATAACATAAGTTGTCCAAAGTATGAGCTTAACAAAGAATGTTATGCTAACATTTATCAATTATGCTAATGAGGTCCTTATTAGCATAATTGATTCAATGGTGTCCACATTCACACAACTCCCAAATGCCACAAGTATGAAATTGCCGTCCGTCATTTACTAGTATGGAATTACAGTAGTTTCTCATTAATTATGCAAATTAGGCCTACATTTGCATATTTTCTATCTATCAACATTCCTATCTTCCTCGGTTACAAATGTCACATATTTGAATAGTCATATCATGGAACACAGCGGGTTTTAAAAATTACCTCATTAATTATGCAAATAAGAATCTGATTTGCATAATCATCATCCAATCATACAAAGCATCTACACACCAAAAATCATGACCATCCATTAAGCCCACCTTGAGTTATAGTGTTTTCTCATCAATTATGCAAATGAGGTCTTCATTTGCATAGTTGATATCTATTTATATTACATCCACCCTTCATCAAATACTTCTTCAGCAATACGTATCCATACTACATGTACACCATACAGTATGACGTATACTAATAAATCACCTCTTGTTTCCCTATATAACATGGTTAACTCACCTACCTTGAACACCGTCCTATCCCCATGCTGTGACACACGACTACTGATTGTTCTTCCGTAAGGCAGCTGTATATCCAATTTTGGTCTGCTTCCACCAAATTCCACACCACTATCTGCTATGCTGCTACCTTTCTCATACCACTGCCTTGAGCGACAAGCCAATTTGTCTCAGCAACTATTTAGTTTCCTGCCTCCCACATGACAACTACCACCCCTACGACCCCTACCACTTATCCTTGACACCTCGAAACAACACCGCCACACGTCCCAGCCATAACATTTACTCAAGCATACAATATAACACATTTTTACGCTTTTCTCGTTAATTATGCAAAGTACTTCGCCCAAAATCTAATCATCTTGAGATTTCCCACATACACATCAACACACCAAATACGACAACAATCCATCCAGGCGTTCTCGACTTATTCTGTTCACTAACAGACACACAGACAAGCATCAAAACATCGACTTCTTGGCGAAGTCAATTATGTACAATGCTTTGGACACATCAATGCAAATTTACATTTGTATCCAAATCACATTGTGGACCACAAGAACATTTGCAGGCATTTGCATATTTAGCATTATTTTGTCCATAATGGCAGTCAGTACCTCCCTCGATTAAACTGTCCCTGTGGTGGTGGTCTGCGCTTCTGTCACTAACCACATCTGCTTCAAATTATGAGGAGCCAGAAGGCCCGAGTTCGCGCAAGGGTAGGACACGTCTGGATAAGATGCGCACTGAGTCATACCAAAGACTTTATAAGAATGGTACATACTTCTGAAACAGTATGGAAGTTAAACACACTCCACTGCCAGTGGACTAGCCCCCTGCTGCAGTGATTGCACCCCAGTGTGGCCCAGGGGTACCGGAACGAAGATGGGCACCTAGCCTTATGGTGTGGGAGGACTTTAACTTTTTTAACTACCTGGGATGAAAGCTCTCCCGGGTTGCTCAGTTCGATCGCCACCTCGTCCCGGAGGTCTCGCATCAGCAGCTCGGTGCCGTTCTGAGTCCGGAACTCCAGCGACAGGACCTGTGACTTGACCAGCGCCGCGCTGTCCACATAACTGTGCGGGTTCTTCGGCATGGCCAACACCTGACAGAAAAAAAACACACGACGATTTGACACATCAAAACTGCACCGTAATTGGATGTACTGAAAGTGTTTCAATGACAACAAGCTACCCGCCCCCCCCCAAAAAAAAACATAGCACGTTCAGGTCTAAGATAGACAAAAACGGAAGTTCTGCTGCAGTGCCAAGGTCACATACTAGGAGACCCAAAATCAAACCTGACCTTTGTCTTGTCAACACCTACCAACATATCGAATATGATCTTAATCCATCCAGAGGTTCTCGAGTTATGCTGACTACAATAATCCGGAAACACAAACACACACACACACACACACACACACACACACACACACACACACACACACACGCGCGCACACACACACACACAGACACGCACACACACATACACACACAGACAGACACGCACAAAACAATATCTCCATTTCATGGAGATAAAAAGTGTTAACAATGAGATACAATGTACCTTAGAATCCACAAGAACGCCCGTTGTGTTCATGTCGGCAAACATGACGTCTTGCTCGGGTAAGAAGAAGGTGCCGCTGATAGTGCGCATGCTCCTGTTCGTCACGGCGTACGGCTCGTCTCGCTGGAGCTGCATTTCCAAAGTCGACGACTTCAGCTGCACAGGGGGCGCACCTGGCAGAACCCGCTTGAACAGAGTACTCGCCACGTTTTCAACTGCGGCTAGAGCCTGTTGTGCGACAATTTTTGCCTATTGGGGAAAATGTCAAAATTTTTTATTCGTCGTCATTGGCATCTACGTATGCAGCAAATTTTTCAAGCAGTTTCCCCAACATTATATCATATATAATATCATATCATATCCTAAAATACAAAGACAATAAGACTTTGCACCTTACCGTGCGTCGTTTTCTGATAACTTCTTCTACGTTCTCTTCATCTTGGTCCTCTTGTAGATTTGCCTCGTTCGTCTCTGCTTCTTCGTCTTTCGGCTTACTTTCGAGGGGCGTGTCTGTTTCTTCTGCGTCTTCGTCTACCCCGAGTTCCTCTGGTTCCAACACAATGCCTTCTACAGGCAGGACAGACGCTTGGAGAACATTACCGAGGCCTCCTATCAAATCTACAGGGAGAAAAACGACCTCTGAAAATGTTGTTGCTGTTGTTCACCTTGTTCGTCGCCTAGGGCATGGCACACAGGTCAGCAAGTTTCCTTGTTGTTTCCGTAGCAGGGTACATTTGTATATTATTTTGTAACTACTGTATGTCAAAAGCGGTGGAAGACGAAATACATTTTATCTCAAACTGCCCCTTCAATGATCGGAAAAGAAAAGCCACCAAAACTTACCACAATTTCCAAACGTTTACTGACGAAAAGAAAACTAGAACCCTGTTAACCTCCCAAAACCTACTCATTACAAAAAAAGCGGGACACTTCGTCTTCCACTGCTTCCAAAAAAGAAGTCAAACCCAAAAAGCGTAGTAGTTTTTAGAATAGCCATGTGTTCCTCTTGTCAACATTGTTAACTCGTACTATCTGTACAGTATACCCTTGCTATGTATTGTTTCATGTTGCAATTTGCCCTCTGGCAAGAACTTGCAAATGAAATTATCATTATTATTATTACAAGGAAGGGTTGCTATCCTTTCCCCGTAAATGTGCCTGAGACACCTCGAGCTCCTCGAACACGGTACCTTCATTTTACGCGTCCCTTCCGAAAGACGGGTGCATCCGCAACCGGGACGCCCTTTCCCAGGGTTTGAACTGGGCCCTCCAAGTTATCAACTAATTGGAACCAGTTGAGCTACTGGGGCATCCCTTTCTGGAAACATTACCTAAAGCATGTCAACAAAGTTCGCACTACCTTTGACCGGTTTCCACTGTTACGAACGTTACAGTCGCATTGTTGCTGGGACAAAAATGATGACGACTCACCGTTAGCGGCATTCCTGACGTCATCTGTGTCAGTTTCGTCCTCCGTAGCGAAGTTGGACAAGGCGCTCACCATGTCCGTTAACACGTCCACCACAGTGAGCTGAAGAAATATGGATTTAAACAATAGATACAAAGCACGTATAACAGACATTATATTCAACAGCTGTGACGAATGTAGCTTTTGCACGGGGGTACGGAAACTTTTGCGCGGGGGTACGAACACTTTTGGGCGGGGGTACGGACACGTTTGCGCGGGGGTACGGACACGTTTGCGCGGGGGTACGGTCACGTTTGCGCGGGGGTACGGACACATTTGCGCGGGGGAACGGACACGTTTGCGCGGGGGTACGGACACGTTGCGCGGGGGAACGGACACGTTTGCGCGGGGGTACGGACACTTTTGCTCGGGGGTACGGACACTTTTGCGTGGGGGTACGGACACTTTTGCACGGAGGTACGGACACTTTTGCACGGAGGTACGGACACTTTTGCACGTGGGTACGGACACTTTTGCGCGGGGGTACGGACACTTTTGCGCGGGGGTACGGACACTTTTGCGCGGGAATACGGACACTTTTGCGCGGAGGTACGGACACTTTTGCGCGGGGGTACGGACACTTTTGCGCGGGGGTACGGACACTTTTGCGCGGGGGTACGGACACTTTTGCGCGGGGGTACGGACACTTTTGCGCGGGGGTACGGACACTTTTGCGCGGGGGAATACGGACACTTTTGCACGGAGGTACGGACACTTTTGCACGGGGGTACGGACACTTTTGCGCGGGGGTACGGACACTTTTGCGCGGGAATACGGACACTTTTGCGCGGAGGTACGGACACTTTTGCGCGGGAATACGGACACTTTTGCGCGGGGGTACGGACACTTTTGCACGTGGGTACGGACACTTTTGCGCGGGGGTACGGACACTTTTGCACGGGAATACGGACACTTTTGCGCGGGGGTACGGACACTTTTGCGCGGGGGTACGGACACTTTTGCGCGGGGGTACGGACACTTTTGCGCGGGGGAATACGGACACTTTTGCACGGAGGTACGGACACTTTTGCACGGGGGTACGGACACTTTTGCGCGGGGGTACGGACACTTTTGCGCGGGAATACGGACACTTTTGCGCGGAGGTACGGACACTTTTGCGCGGGAATACGGACACTTTTGCGCGGGGGTACGGACACTTTTGCGCGGGGGTACGGACACTATTGCGCGGGGGTATGGACACTTTTGCACGGGGGTACGGACACTTTTGCACGGGGGTACGGACACGTTTGCACGTGGGTACGGACACTTTTGCACGGGGGTACAGACACTTTTGTACGGGGGTACGGACACTTTTGTACGGGGGTACGGACACTTTTGTACGGGGGTACGGACACTTTTGCACGTGGGTACGGACACTTTTGTACGGGGGTACAGACACTTTTGTACGGGGGTACGGACACTTTTGTACGGGGGTACGGACACTTTTGTACGGGGGTACGGACACTTTTGCATCATCATGGGGTACAGACATTTTTCGCGGGGGTACGGACACTTTTGCATCATCATGGGGTACAAACACTTTTTTCGCGGGGGTACGGACACTTTTGCATCATCATGGGGTACAGACATTTTTCGCGGGGGTACGGACACTTTTGCATCATCATGGGGGAACAGACACTTTTGCACGGGATTAGTAAAGTATACGGTAACCAAAAATGGTGGTGATTGTACCTGAGAACCTTCGTTGACCTCGTCAGTTCGCTGGGTGACAGCCTTCATGGCCGTTGCGTACTGCTGTACGGCACCAAGGTCCTGTACTCCACCTATGCTCTTGGAGGAGTCAGACAGTTTCTGTACCAAGCTACTTCGCATCTGGAATAATATGAAATGATTTCTAAAATGACCAAAGGTCTGGTAACAACAACACACACAGCAAACACACAAAGAGCAAAATATATTGTTTGTTTGTTTGAACCTTTGTTTATTCATGATAAGCTCAAATCGGCACGCAGGCCGCTTTTCATTGAGGTCATGAGGGAAGAGGTAAGGGTCAGATACAATATAACAGAGATACACAGTCATATAACACCGTGAAACGTGCAACTCGTGGCCCCACTCACCTCAACCCTCTTCGTTTTTAACTGGGCCTCCTCCTCCTCTTGCCGCCTTGTCTGCTCCTCTTGAAGCTCTCGTTCCCGGGCCAAGTCTTCCTCTGTCTTTCCCTCGGTGACGACACGAACAGCTATGTGAGACCAAGAGGCTGTTAGCTCATCTTGCCACATACGAGTTCTCTGTACCTCCAAAACTTCGTTGCCCCCCCTTATAGGAGTCCTAAACCCCAGAGGGGGGAGTTATTTTCCAATGGATGGTAATTTTAGGAAGTAGAAATGAATATTTTTTACAGTATGCGATAAAGTACTCACTAGTCCCGTGCGCATCCAAAAGCATTCAGTATTCTACCAAATTCCCCAGGTGACCCTCAGCCTATGTGTTTTTTACAATGTGCCTGACAATGCCTGACAAAAGTTAGATTACAAAAAGAATATCAGGGTGGTTCTTGCTATGTGTTCTTTTGTATCTTATTAACAATTGGCCTTCTTATTGTGCTTAACCACCCTCATTTACGCCGAAAATATCCACGTTTAATAATGTATATTTACGCATAGGGAATACACTGGTAGGGTCTGCAGGGGTTTAGTGAGAATCATATTGTTTTAAAAAACACACCTTGTGTAATTCACCACAAGCGGAATTCTGTACAAAGTCGGCTGATTATGTATTGATTGATACATAATCTAGTGGAAAATAACACTGCCTTCTGGAGTTAAGGACTCCTTTAATTGGCATACTGAATCCAACTGTCCTTGTTCACATCTTTCAACTGTTCATATAGATGGGAAATATGATAGGACTTACTTGGTGTTGTCTGCATCACTGTGCTAGTTTTGGCCACTTCAGTAGGTGTCAATGTGGTCATATTAAGGGTTGTGGTGTTTTCAGTTGTTATCAAAGTTTCCGTGGGCCCTTCTTCCTCTTCCACGTCACGTTCTTGGTCCTCTTCTGTCTCTAGCTGGCTGATTTCCTTCTCCGCTTTCTCCACCTGAAACATAAAGAAGACGAATCTCTAGTTAATTTTCCTGAAGCGAAAACCACAATATGTCCTTAGTAGTGAGACAAAAATATAAGCCCGGAATAAACGAAAATGACGTGTACCCTAGAAAATTTAATGATGTTTCCGATTGCGGTCCCGAAAAAGAATAGGGTCGGTTGGTATGGATTCTGTTGTTTTTTCTTCACTCAGATGTTGGTGTCATGATGTTTGAAAGAACCTTTGATTCGTAAGGAATCGTAATAGTCAGATCGATAATGTTATGTGCCTTACCAGCAGTGGACTAAAAAGGCTATGGCCGGCATATTTTTGCGAGTTGCTGAAGGTTAGACATCCAGGTAATAAGATACGCCAAAAATGATTACTCAAGCAACTGGATAAGATTTCGAAATTGTCTTCCCTTCATTAACATATCTATCCAGAGTTTTGGTAAAACCTAGTTATACCAGATCCTTCTTTAGTCACTGACGAAAGATAGCGGATGCTATCTGAAACGTCTGACTGTTTCAAAATCTTATCCAGTAGCTTGAGTAATTATTTTTGGCGTATTATTGCGAGTGACGGTCAGGTGACCGGAAACACAACATTTTTTTTCCTCGGCGGAAATGACGTGTTATGTACAACTCACCACTACAGCGTCATCACCCCCGCTGTTGAGGAGTGAGGCGACGCTGACGATGAGCTGTGTAGCGGCCTGGATGTTCCGGGACTGTAGCATGGACTCCAGTTCAGCACCGCCGACGACCTCCTCCAGTGTGGAGGTCAGATTCACGATCGGTTCAGGGTAAACCTGGACTCGGCGAGGTAAAAAAAAATTAGACAAGATGAACTAAAACAAAACACTGAGTCACTAACGGCCCAATCCAAGACATCTTGTGAAGTCTCCCGGACATAATAGAGATCATAGATCTAGAGTCGCGTAATTCTCACAGGAAGATTAAAGAGGCAGTCCACGTCCAGTTGGAACGTTCTGGGATGAACCGTACCGGAGGTTGGGAGCTGCCCAAGTCCTACTTACCCCTACTCCGCAAGGAGGCGGGGGAGGCAGGGAGATCTTCACAAGTCTCGGCCTAGTCTTGTGTTCTCGCGAGACTAGGTTACTCCGTGAACAAGACGTACAGAAGACGTCGAAAATTTGGAGGTGCGTATTTTTTATGTCACTATTTGAGGAATATTCTTGTAACTATTGGACAAGATTGTTTATATGTACATGTTATATATATGTTAATACTTTACTTTTGGAACCGCATCTATAAGCAGCGACACCTATAGCTGCAGTACAATATTAACCAGTCAGAAACGTCGGTGTGTGTATGAAGAATTTTGTTATCTAAATGTAGTGACATACCAACATGATGAAACCAATGACAACAGAAGATTGTTAAAAGGACAGGATAGTAGAAAAAAAATACACACAATGGGCTTGCAAAATATGTTGTAACATTCAAACATTTTAAAACTATGTTCTTCATCACGTTTACTTGCCTTTACTGGTATGATGACATCTGCAGACTCCCCTGTTACATCGGTTATGGTCACGACGATGTTATAAGTGTAGTTGTCCTTCTTCGGTCCCAGCTCAAATGGCGTCGGAGGGATGAAAGATTGCAGGCCGTAGTGGATTAACGCAAACTCTACGGCGCCAAAGTGGCGAGATTTGAATTCGTAAAAAAGTCCCTTCCCGTGATCCATTGCTGCATCTCGCGAGAGTCTGTCACTCTCGTCCCGCCAGTTCTTGCACCTGATTTGAAAGGGCGTAGCCAGGGCATATCCTGCGAACAATAATCAAGTACTCGATGACTGATTTTCCAATTATGTGGTTAATCTTAATATATCACTGCATGCAAAAATTATCCAGACTTGTATTTGAATCTATGAATGTGGCGAACGGCATGTACCTGATTTGGGTGTGACGTCACAGGACCCTCCGTATGGCGGGAGATTCGTAGAGAACTCGTACTCCGTGAAGCCGGCCTCGTATCCGCGCTGTTTCCCTGTCAGACGGAACCGGTACCACCTTCCGCCAACCAGCGATCCTCCTTTCAGCACCAAGGACGGGTTGGTCGTGCCTGGGAGGGTTATTGACAACTTACTTCCATTAAAGCGTTAGATTCCGACTGCCAACAGCAGGTAAAACCGTAACCAATCGGAAAGCTGTCTCTTATCATGAACTTTTTTTATCTTTCATTAATTTTCTGTATTCTAGCTTCTCGTAAGCAACTAAAACTAAGAAACAGGCGTACCTTTGTATGTCATTTCGTTGAGATTTGGTATTTCTGTAACGATTTCCGTGCCCTGTAGATAGAAGATCTGCCAGGTGTAGTAGGTGGACAGGCCGTCGACACATGTCAGGCACGTGCTAGTCAGCTGATAATCACGTGATGGGTTCATCTTGGACATGCAGTTGATATCGCACCTATGGAGACAAGGGACAAAAGGGATGTGAGAAATATGAAAATCATGTTTCTTGAAACAAATGAATGTGCCAGTAACTGTTATCTTGCATATCCTACTACCTATATATCTAACCTTCACCGACAAAACAGGAAATTGTGACCTCTGACCTGATGATGAGTTCCGGTGGATCTCCCGGACTGATGTACACCGCTTGTTCGAACCAGCCTACCCGGTCGTCCTTCGTGACCCGGATGCGAAAGACATAGGTCATGTTCGCAAAGAACCAGAAGGTGTTCAAGTCCATGGCGCCAGTCGAAACGTTCAGTCGTCCTGGTCCTGTTCCATAGCATCCACCATTGTCAAGAGTCCTAAATTGATGCAAATGTAAAAAAAACGGAAGTTCTGCTGCAGTACCAAGGTCACATACCAGGGGGCCCAAAATCGACCTTGAACTTCGGCTTTACAACACCTGTCTACATACCAAATATCATCGTTATCTATCAAGAGGTTCTTGAGTTATGCTGACTACAGTAGTGCGGAAACACAAACAGACAGACAAGCACACACACAGACACACCCAAAACTATATCTCCATTTTTCATGGAGATAATGAACGCTTTCTCGATATACTCTGAAAACTTCTCGTATCATTACACTGGCTGGTAAAGCTCGTGTGTTACCGGCTATACGGATACAGACAATCCTCATTGGATGAAACAGTTGTATATTAAATCATACTTAATGGACGAAAGTAAATTTGACTAGGTGACAAATTTAAGCTCAGAAAAAGTCTGATATAAGTTTGGTACCCACAATAGAAGTGATCAAAATTTCGTCTGACATAAAACCATTGTAGAGTGTAGCTTTAAGACTACAGTTTCTGGTAAGATAAAAAGGCGTTCGATGTAATAGCATTAGCTGCATGCAAAGCAGGTGTGGTCGGAAAAGGGAGCTTATGGTAGCATTTCCAGCACAGACACAGATACAAACAAGACCATAGCACGTCCAGGTCAAAAGATAGAAAAAAAAAGAAGTTCTGCTGCAGTACCAAGGTCAAATATCAGGGGCCAAAAATCGACCTTGAATTTTGGCTTCACAACACCTGCCCACATGCCAAATATCATCGTAATCCATCAAGAGGTTCTTGAGTTATGCTGATTACAGTTGTCCGGAAACACAAACACACACACACACACACACATACACACACACACACACACACCCAAAACTATATCTCCATTTTTCATGGAGACAACAAGTATACAAGAACGTTACTATCTTTCAGTTCACCTGTCTTCCAGAATCATCTGCAGCTGCTCCTCAGATGGAGTAGTTCGAACTGTGGTGGTATCTAGCACATCCTCTATCATCGGGAATTTCTCATGACCACGGCGGCAGAACCAGACGTACTGCAGTCCACCTTTGTCTGCGATAAAAAGTCAGTGGTCCACAGGTAAGTGATTGAACATCTCTACTCATTGTTTAAGCATTCTCTCTTGATAAGGCCCCTAATTGTGAATGTATCTATATTGGTGGGGTCGTGTGGCGTAACGGCACGGTTCTATCAGCAATGGCTGCCCGTGCAATTCCAATACGATACAGACAATCGTTGCTGCACCGTTGTAATTCCAATACATGTAAATAAATAAATAAAATCTATATTGGTAAATCTACATATTCTGATATTAAAGAAGCCACGGCAGAAGTCAACCCCCAGAGGCGCACACGTGGTCTCCTGAGACTGGACTGCCAAAGAAGAAGACATACTCGGATATGCAGCTACGTACCTAAGAAATTCGTATGCATACGGCTAGACATAAGTTAATACTGTCATAAGTAGCCTGGAGTGAGTCTTATCCGCTTTCAATGGTCGCTAACTCGGCTACAACCGTTGGAAGCCGACCATATGTAACAACACTGGACTCCAGGCTAACATATAAGCAGTTGCTATTGTAAGAAAGCACGCACCTTCAATGTTGCCAGCATCGGGATCAAAAGTCTCTGTTACCCCGTCAATCTCTAAGGTCTTGTTGAAGCCCACAGCTCGTGACGTCCCGCCCCTGATGGCGACTACCAATGGCGACTTCTCTATCTCCGCAAACATGCTGTCCTCCCCAACCATCCCCGGCACACCGCGCATGGCTACAGTCAGCGTTATCCTGTACAGCCCGTACTGAAATGCTCTTGCAGGGAAAAGTCTCTGTGGTGTCGGTGAATTCCAACTCGAGACGAATTCCAGTTCAGGCTCGATCAATCCGGTTTTAGCGTCAGCGACGTTGACGACTCTGTTTACAGTCCAGGTGAAGTTTGCCAATCTCGTCACCTCGCATCGTACGACGACATTTGCCTCGGCCTTCAGGCTAGACGATCTCATTCGGACGACGGGGGAGGTGGGGTAACGTCCGAACTTCATCTGTACGTGTGGGAAACTGCAGGTTAGGGGGCGCGTCGTGATGTACAACTTGATTTCGGCTATAACGCGTGATACTGTGTTGACCCCCTCAGCCGTGACTACATAGCCAGCTTCCGTGTCGTACGAGTGAGACATGTTAATAGAGTAGTTGTGCGACTCCACGAATATCACATCGGTCTCGTTGTAAAGCTCTTTCCCTTGACATGCCGAGACTCCGTACAGATATTTGCTTGACCCGTCACCAAAGTCCCACAGTATGCAATGTTCTTGACCGAACTCTTCGATATCAAGAGTGAAGTTTAGAACGATGCCCGTACTCCTCTCCCCAACTGCGGTGAAAGAGCGAAATCTTATACTTTTCTGTAGCTCAATGGAAGTCGCTACCATGTCGTCACTGATGGGGTTGCTAACGTTCGCTGTGACGTGGTACGTTCCGATGTGGTCAAACTGATGGGGCGTCTTCAATGACGCCGTGACGTTGTCTTGACCGTCGCCGAATGACCACCTTGTGACGACGTCACCGTCGTCGGTGTCCAGTTGCACCGTGAAGATGACAGGCTCTTCCACCGGAAGTAGTTTCCTCGCAGGTCCGTACCCAGGTCTTTCAAACTCTCCATCCACAACCCAATAGGAAGGGAGGAGGGTGTCGATAGAGATTGGTTCATAAACGTAGACATCTGTTTCGAAGACTTGAAAGCTAAATGCGTTTGAGCAATTTGCACGGGCAACCAAATGGCCGAAAACACTCCCATTGAAAACATGGGAATGTTCGTAAAAGTTTGTGGCAGTGAAGTTGACTGGATCAGGATCGCTCACGGTTCCATCTCCAAATGAGATCTGACAGACCGCCGTGGCCGCCCCTGGGATCGAGTCATCACTAGGCAGAATAATCTCGTACACAACCTCCCCAGGCGGGTTTGAAACTGGACTCGAGCTGCGCAGACTCAAACCTTGCACAGCGTTATCCACAAGTAGGTGTGCCATGGTCTCTTGTTGGCCGAGATTGTTGAATGCTTCTAAGTACACTTCGTACTCTCCGATACGAGGAAGCGCGAAGATGACGTAGCCTAGTGACGTAGCACTCCCATCATCCTCTGCGGCTTGCACCCACATGGGCGATCCTCGTATGTCCCATACAAGATGGACGTCGGTTCCTGACGATACTTTTGCCTGTAGGGTTATATTTTGTCCAGGGGTAGCGTAGGTAGTTTCATCAGATATTGTCAGATTGGTTATCCGCTCCAAGACGTTGACGGTTCCTACTTGTCTCGAAACAGGCGTCACAAGATTAAAAGCAGAAACAGCGAAGGCGTATGTTCCTGGGCAATCATAATGGTATGGTCCGAGTTCAACGGTCAGATTTCCGAGTGCTGGGTCGAAGTCTCTGTATGCCACGGACGAGTCATTCCCCATAGCAAGCCAAAAAGTTGAGTTTGTACCACTAAGGACGAGACACGAGACGTTGAATGAGTCTCCAAACTCAACATCTAACATCTCGGTCATCAGTTGGAATTCCACTCGATCTTGCAAGAGGGCGCTTGTCTGTGCTGTCATACCCCCGAGGTGATTGCTGCAATTCAGTTCCACCCGATAGTCCCCGGCCTCGGGAAAAATGTGGGTGTTGGTGAAATTCGATATTTGCGTTGCGACAAATTCCTCAACAAACCCGTCCTCATACGAAAGCCAACATGTAGCGTCCGGACCCCCCACGAGGGTTGGTTTGATTTCTGGAGGTTGATTGGGCTCCGCTGGTATTGCTACTACACCAATATGGCGGATTGGCGTTTCCAGCAATTCCACGGTGACGTAGAATGTCTTCCATACGCCGCTTACGTCGTTCGTTGCTGTTATGTTAATCAGGAAGGTTTTCGCTTCCCTGAAAACGTGTTGAACAACCCCGTTGACCGACTCCTCCACGGGTGTGTCGTCACCGAACCGGATATAGAACGTGACGTCACTTCCTGTCTTTACCGAGAAGTTGAATCGCACAAGGTCGGATACTAGGACGTAGGGATGAGTACCTTCCATTTCGTAGTCTATCTCTGAAATTGGCTCCGGATTGAACGTTTTAGGAATAACAAGCCCAGACGATCGATAAACACTGTAGTCTTCTTTACCGCCACATATTTTAGAAGAGTCACCAGAACAAGGTATCGAACAGCTATCTGATGTCATATTCAACATGGCGTCCGAGGTACAAGAACAAGTCGAGCCATTGGTCAACAGGGATATGACGTAACCGCCCCTCCCGCATGCATGTCGGCAGACTGTGACGGTCATGATGGTCGCGTTCATTGGCTGTTGGATGATCTCCCTCTCATCAGTTGAGTTCCTTTTGTGGCATCCCAGGTATAGAAAGTCTGTTGGAGACAAGAATTTGATTACAAGAGAACACATGATCCTTAACTTTTACAACATTAACATTCTTTTAACTTAAAAAACAAAATCATTAATACAAACGTGGCTATATCAAATGTTTCACTATTGATGGTATCTAACTAGTTATGACAAGATATGTACATATTCTAACACCATGAATACTTTTGCAGATACATTTGGATGAATGTACAGCTTACCGTGTATGGTTAGATTTTCAGCATCTACAACATTGCTCCAAAAGGACAGTTCATCGACGATGACGTGTCCATATCCATCCGCAATGTGATTCGGCTTCCCAACGGTGAAGGTCTTGAACATGTCGTACTGCTGAGGTGTTGATGCTGTCCTGTCAGGACCCAACTCATCTGATGCCACAAACTCCCCATCCACATACAGAGTAAGTCCTAAATCTACTCTCCAGGTGAATAAGATATGTACCCATAATCCATCCCTTAGGTCAAAGGTGACTTTCCATTCTTTCCACCAATCGCCAACGCCTATCCCAAATCCATTTTCTGGCTTGAAGTCTAGATAGAACCCTTGTGACATCGGAGTCTGCCCGCCTGTAGAGAGAAGAAAGCTCCGCTCCTTGGTTTTGTTTCCCGGCTTGATCCATACAGCTACCGAAAACCCGTGGCTACAGTTCGTCAGTGACGATAAACAGGTTCCAGGGAATTCTCCAAGGTCGAGGTACTGTTCACGTCCATTCAGGTAGATGGCGCTGCCGATAATGCCGTCAACTAGTAAAGGGGAACCGTGCGCGTGTGCAGGAAATGTCGAACCGCTGTCGTCGGCGATTGTCGTCTCATCCATCGACCAGTGATAGTCACCAGCCGTCCCTAGATCAAAGACAGGGAGTCAAACTGATAAGTAGCCTCGTTTTCGCGTGCTCTCGCGAGATCTCGCATGGGCGAGAATCTATGTGACTTGTATCCGGAAAGGGGACTTTTGTGTTTCGCTGTTCACAGGAGAACTCATATGTTGCGTGACACTTTAATCAACTCTACTTTAGGAATGGTACTACTTTGTTTTGCTAGATTTGTGAATATTAGTCATCCATGAAATTTAATTAGATTTATACCATTGGATTACAATATGAAAATATGAGTTATGACATCTGAAACGCATGATATTTTATACTAAGTATTGTAATCCAGTGGCATAGAATAAAGGACATAAGACACCAAAATACAACATTTTCTTATTATCTGAAATAGGAATAGCATCATTGAAGGAATATAAACGTTTAAAACAAATACACACCCTTATGATGTTATCTAACATTGAACCATCAGAAACCATACTTCCATGGATCCAGCTCTTTATTCTTATCTGATCTTCTCACCAGGTGATTACATTAATTAGTGACTAATGCCTGCTCATGCCGTCACAATGAACACGGCAGCCTGTTCGGAACCTTACACAACGGCTTGCGAAAAACATTATATAATGAGCAAACAGTGCATGATTATCGTAATAACATTTAATCAAAGGACATAACAATATCTATTTCGTTTCCTTGTAAAAATAACGTTCTTTTCGAGCCGTTGTGCAAAGTTCCAAATCGGTTGTCATGTTCATTGTGACGTCATGAGCAGGCAAGTCACTTTTTATGTTATTAAACAATAGTATTATGTTTTATGTAATTTCCGGAAATTCTTAATATTAATGTCATTGATGCCTTATGCCCTTTAAATCTAAATATTTATACTTTGCTTTGACTTCCAAGTCGTATGCCAGATAGCAACTGCTGTCGTAATATTTCATATGCCCATATCAGTCAAAAGAGAGATATACTGGTCTGTGTAGAATTGGCCCAAATAATACCACACACGTATCCGCGTGATCGCAATTTCCCCAGAGAGGTTTTGACATTTAGTTCCATCCTTCGGTCCCATGGGTTTTATTGAAGAGACGTGGCAATACGTGATTGTGCCTAGACGGAGTTAGCAAGAGAAAAGAATGGAGCCAGCGATCACCACGGAGGATGGTAGTCTGTATAACGCAAACTCCAGCTGTCCGGGGGTTTCTCTCCCCTCCCACGCGGAGTTTGTGCTCAACTAGCTCTAAGCCAGGAGAACTGTTATCAAAAATAGTAACACCAATCAGAGGGCAGGATTTTAGCTAGGCTCCCATTGCCATAGAAACCACCTAGTTATCCTGTCTGTTAGCTGTCACACCAGGCACCACAGGCAGCCGGGGAGGAAGGGATGGGAAATGAGATCCAGATGTTGGGAGGGTGAGAAATGAGATGTATCAGAGCCGGTTAAAAGGGATTTTAAACCTCCTTAGTTTATCTGTTCCTTTAGAGGCAGACAATGTCAGTTTCTCCCACATCAAAAACCAAGTTTGAAAATCCAACAAGAAAAGACTAGACTTAGCAACTAGAGTCTGGCCTGGGCAGGCAGCTCTGTGGGCTGATGACGGCTGCATAAATTATCCATATTTAGAAAGGAGGATTCCCTTGAGTTAGGGGCCCAAGCCATCAAGCTCTTGGGTTGCGAGGCGGTTACAGGGCGGCGAGCGGTCACAGGAGGCTTGATTGAATTCAGGCTAGGAGGATGGTACTCAGGCTAGATTGCGTCGCTGACAGTGCGGTGAAAATTGCAACCGCACAGCATGTATACTGTATACCACACGTCGACGCTAGCTCGTTTAATCCGCTGTTGTTTTGCTTTCAGGATCAAGTGAGTCCAAGTTGAACCACAGGAATGCTATTCGGTGCTATATCGGCACATACGACTGAACCTACGACAAGTGACCTAAGAAAAACCGTAGATACAGTGCAAAACATCGAACTTACAAAATCAATCTATTCATGAACAGGATAAAAACTATTGTAAAATATACAAGAACGAATTATAGAAACTAAACAAATATGACAAATCCAACCGGTTGTTACCATCATATCAAGAAAATTTCGTCTCGGCAAATTTCATGCTTCAGGAAACATACCGAGACTTGTAAAATGATTTGGAAGCTACGGAGAAACTAAGAATATCAGGTAATCAGGTAGCTAATTATAGAACCATCTACAAATGCAAGATTGCCGTACCTTGTCCGGCTCCCACGGCCATGTGAGCAACAGCCAGCAGCAGCAAACCCAGCCCCGTACGGACCCTGATGTTCCTGCAGTGCACCAGATGCTGCAACAGGCCTCTTGATTTTGCAAAGTCCATATTCACCATGCGCTGTACCTACTATACATTCATGATAAACAAATATCAAACCATGGAATCGGTTTTTGTCAGGGAAATACACTGGTCCAAGGCAGAAAATTGAAGCCCACTTGCAAATTTTGTTTCTCTTCATTCGCCGTGCCCGGTGTTTGGATGTCGGCTCTTGATCTCCTGATCAACTTTCTATGATCTATATCAAAGCATTAGCATATTGTTTCCATCGTTTCTACCTAACATCAGTCCATCTCTGAAAGAATGTCAACGGCTGACATTTGGGATGATCTTTCCTGGATGTCAATTCATCATCAGATAACAGTCTGCGTGTGTGCCACATAGACTGGTTTGTGTTATATCCTTTTTATCTTTCTATCTACACTTTTATATCAATGACAGAGAAACGATCACGGTATTTATATGATGTGTACATTATTCTATTACCCAATGTGGCAAGGCGAAGCAGTTTATATAGCCCTGAAAATCACATTGGCTGAACATTAAACTTAAGAGCTTAAAATTACATATTTTTTCTTCTGAATTCTTATTTGCTACTAGTATGATTAAACACCCAAGAGGTAGTGCGCGACAAAAAAGTGACGAAAGGGTTTTGAGGGGCAGGGTTTGAGTTCACATTTCTCATAATGTACTTCGAACTGATATTAGATACTAGCATGTCTGGAAAGCGTATGAATTGGTGTGTTTTTGGTAAAAATTGCGTTTCGGTCCGAGCCGTATTTTCGGATATCCATCCGCGTTGATAGAGAAATGTCCCTTGGCCTGAAATTGACCTTTGTTGCGTTCTGTGGGTGATGCTGACATGCCTCATGCCGTGGATCATAAAATGAATTGAAGTACAGACTAGAACTACTAGTCCTAGAATTTTCTTTATAATTGGCTCGATTATAAACTAGGTTTTCCTCTTTCTGACAACATCAGTGGTTACTGCTGCAACATCTTTTTCTACGAGTTTTATCCTACGCAAAAATGCCAAATACCAAAATTAGAGAGGTTGAAGAAACAAAACTCAGTCGGTCTTGTAGCGGAAGGGATAGGCTTTCGCCCAATACACAGTTGATTTACTTCGGAATAATTCCTTGGAAGAGACAGTAGCTAGACTTGAGGGTGCGCAGCCTCCGATTGAAACCCCAAATAAACTGGGGTGTGCTCCCTTATAATTAGCCTGCTGCTTAGAAGAACACGGAGCAAATATGCCATGTCCAACGTGAAGCTAGACAGGTGATTACAAGGCCATTTAAAGGACCGCGTTGCAGTGAATTCACTTAGCATAATACTCTAGGAACAATTAACTCACATACAGTATGAAACAAAGAAGTACATTTCGATTGGTTTCGTACTACAGTCCCGACTGTGGTAAATGTTTCCGTGTAGAGTCCATTCCAAGTCACCACAAGGGTCTTTAAGTGATATTTGTAATTAGTTTTAATTGATTTGAATAAAAGAATATCTAAGTCACAATAATTAAAAAAAAATTGAATATGAAAATTTGCATTTTTTAAAATCCAATTAGATGTTTTAGAAACATTTTGAAGGGGACTGCACAAAAATATCTTTATTTGGAATATTTTGCAAATACAGTTGCATACATTTAGAAGACTGGAAGATGATAGCTGATATTTCAATGGTAGCAGGATAGTAACTAGCATGACTAAATCATGCTTGTAGCAGCCTGCCCATTGGCCAGGCCTGCAGACTGTGAGAGGTCGTGTAACAGGGTGAAGACTACCAATTCCTGGCCCCTATACTTTCAATGGTAGACATATAAGGAAAGGGCTGTCAAAAGTCACCTACCTGAAGTTTAGGTCATGGAAAACTCACATTGGCAGCGTAGTCTGACCTCTAAAGTGTCAATCTACTGAGTTTCGCCGATTTTCCACCGGCGCAAAGTGGTGAAATTCTATCAAAACATGACGAGATGACCTTTGACCCCCCTTGACAAGACCTGATCACATCCAAACTACACCTATTTCAAAGTGTACCGGACACTTCAAACACGGCTAAAACCCTGTTTTTCTAACTAAATGAAATAGCAACAACCCTTACCTGTCAATTCCAGCTCAAAAACACCAACATTTCCAACAAAGAGCCCTCCTACAGCTACTTTTAAATAGCATATACATGCGGTTTCTGTCTGGCATTAAAATGGACCCTCTGCGCATGACTGTAATGGTGAACTTTGGCCAACACAGAGCACCTCTGCAATTTTCAGGTGCTCTCCCGTAGTGAACGGACAGGCGTCGCTGCAGAGCAAGCACACGGCCTCCGCAACCTCCTCGGGCGCTGTTAGGCGACCGCCAGGGTACCACTTCGGATCTAGTCGCTCCCGAAAATCTGGTGGCGACTGTTCCCAAAGGCGATCTCGCATGGGGGTAGCAGTGAGCCCTGGGCAGACGGCGTTCACACGTATCCCCTCCTTGGCGTACTCCACTGCGGCTGTCTTGGTGAGACCCAGGACGGCCCACTTGGACGCGCAGTAGGGGCTGAGGTACTTACAGGGGAGCAGGCCTGACAAACTGCTGGCATTGACGATACTGCCCCGCATCCCGCGGAAGCGGCACACGTCCGGCTTCTCGGCCCATTTAGCTGGGTCGCTCATGACGGGCTCCTGCTGCAGCATCTGTGCGATCTCGTACTTGAGACACAGCCACACGCCTTTGGCGTTCACGCCCATGACGCGGTCAAACGCGTCCTCGGGCGACTCCACGATTCTACCCGAAGCCCCCAAGATCCCGGCACCGTTAAAGGCGCAGTCGATCCGCCCGAAGTGCTGAACCGCCGCAGTTACCATGGTTTCCACGCTTGTCGCCAGGGTAACGTCCACCTGGACGGCGATGCCCGGTGTTTTGAGCATGCGCAGTGTCTCCTTCGCGCTCGGCTCGTTGATATCAGCCACCACACAGCTGTACCCCAGCTCAGCAAACCTGACGGCCGTGGCACGACCGATGCCGCTCCCGCCTCCCGTT
Organism: Branchiostoma lanceolatum; assembly: GCF_035083965.1. Classification (NCBI taxonomy): domain Eukaryota; kingdom Metazoa; phylum Chordata; class Leptocardii; order Amphioxiformes; family Branchiostomatidae; genus Branchiostoma; species Branchiostoma lanceolatum. Next base: position 17,085,303 of record NC_089729.1, read on the forward strand.
ACCAAGGCAACGGGCGTTCGTGTGTTGGTTGCCATGGTTACAGATGTACACCTAGAGAACAGAATGGTACTTGAATGAAATATCATTGAATGTTTCTTTGCACTTGTGATAAAGATGTATGATACAAATGCGTTCTGAAAGATTCGGTACTGACATCATGTCGACATGGAAACTGACTAGCTAGAGTTCCGCGACCTCATAGCTCCGCAAAATGGCGTTAACCTTTACAACTGACATCTTCTAATGTTCTAATTGATTATGCAAATAAGATTGTCATTTTCACGAAGTGTCCCAAATAAGAAAAATTGTTTAAAGTATGAAAATCTTATCTCAACAAAGAAGGCTATTGTAGCATTTTTCAAGTTATTATACAAATTAGGCCCTGATTTGCTTAATACATGTCTAATGATGTTCACCTTGTTAAACGCTTGTTGAATTCCAAACGCCGCAAGCATGAAATTCCATCATTGACTATGGTATTAAAGTATTTTCACATTACTTAAATTAGGTCTTCATTTGCATGATTATTCGATCTATTGGTGTTCCTCTCTTTTTCAGTTACATATTGTACCAATTATGCAAATTAGCTCATTATTTTCATGATTAGCATCTTATGTCAATCATCACTATACCAATCGTCATCACGATCTGTTAACCAAGCCCATCTTGATTTATTCTCCTTCAGATTCTCAAACAAAATCGGCGCCTGTAGTTTCTACAGCCAATAGCTGTTATGGGCTCCAAATCTTCACCACTTTTTTTCGAGCCCAGGACCTATCTATCTGAAACTACAAGACTATTGCCTGCCCAGAACACGAGATATACAACCTTACAAAAGTGATAGGAGACTGATAATTTCCGATCATTTTTTCAATTGCAACGCCTCCCAACATTCTAAATATCATGAGAGTCCATCCACGACTTCTCGAGTTATGCTGCTCACAGATACACATACCCGAAAACATGAGCGTCTTGATGAAATTTATAACATGACATAGCAAGGACAGTAACGAGATTAGCTTTCTAGATAAAGCACCACAAAGTCGTACAAAGGTCACAAACAGTAGTGCACATCTGCTAAACGTCCCACAAAACTCGGTGCTAGAACTTGAACTATTTTATGAAAATTGATCATTGGCCTTATGTGTGAAAAATGGCGGGGAGACACTGTTACAAGACTATATCACCTTTAAAGGAGTCCTAAAGTCCAGAGGGGGGGAATTATTTTCCAATAGATGATAATTCTAGGAAGTAAAAATGAAGACGTGTTACAGTATACGATAAAGTACCCACTAGTCTTGTGCGCATCAAAAAACATTCAGTATTCTACTATTCTCCCCAGGTGACCCTCTATTTTCTGATTAATCAAATTAAACAACCTCAGCTAAAGATGATGTACCTGACAAGGCCTGACAAACGTTAGATTATAAAAAGAGTGTTAGGGGGTTTAAGAAAAACTCGTCTTGCTATGTGTTCTTTTATGTCTAAATAACAATTGGCCTTTTTATTGTGCTTAACCCTTCTCATTTATGCCGAAAATATTCACGATTAAAGATGTATGTTTACGCATAGGGAGTACATGGGTAGGGTATGCGCGGGTTTAGTGAGTATCATACCTTGTGTAATTCATCACAAGCAGAATTCTGTAAAAAGTCGGCTGATTATGTATTTATTGATACATAATCTAGTGGAAAGTAACACCCCTGCTGGAGTTTAGGACTCCTTTAACAGAGATCTAATTAAGCCTCACCTGTCGTTTGAAGCCGCCTGATGCATGAACCAGTTCCCCCTGGTTTAGTTCGAACAATGGCGTCACGCGATGCTGAACTTCAGTCTGGTGACCGATGTTTGACCTACACTTGTAGCCTGAAGGTCATTCATTGTGGGACGCCATTATTTCAGCCGAGACTTGAGATCTTCACCAACCTCTTCTTCAAAACACAGGTGAATCTTAGAGGTGTGTTAAAGGCACCAAGAGCATTTTATGAAGCTTGAAAACTGGAAATATTCTAGTTGCTGTAATCTTAATGAAATTAACATTTAATGCCGCCGTTTACCACATTTGAGTGCGGACTTCTTATCAAAAGTGCTCATAAGTGGCACAAAAGTATTCTACAAGGGGATTTTTTTAGTTGCACGCGCCTAGTGAAAATAGACCGATACCATAGCCCCGCCCACCTCCGTCAAAACGTAAAAAATGCAAAATTAAAACATAAAAATGCAAATATTTGACGGACATGCAGTTACTCTTTCATTGGTCGAACCGCTAATTGTGATGGACAGTCAGGATCAGTCTATTAATTAGGGCTTGGATTTTCAATCAGTTCTCACCACACAACGACATCGTATCTTTGCTCCTTTAATATCGATATGTAATGTTACAGTGTTATCAAAACTTACTACGCGTAGGAATGACTAGAAATTGAGTTCTTTTATTCAAGTTTCAAGCCTCATAAAATGCTCTGGATGCCTTTAAGAAAGAGTGATACAGTCTTGTTACAGTGGGACGTCGACGTCTCTCCACAATTTTCTTCACTCTAGATGTGATTGCTGATACAACTACATGTGTGACAGGTGTTTATTTGTTCCGTATATAACCGGTAAACCGCACTAGGGCGGAACGCACCAGTTCTGCACAGCAGATACAAGCTGCGTAAGGCAGTACTGTAAGGTTTGATCTTCTCACCCGGGCATGGACCCCTAATCTTTTCAATAAATGTGGAGGGTTCACAGTGTTCTCGCCAGGCCTTTTCAGCATAGGGGCCCCCTATGCTGTGATTTGAACCCCCTATGCTGTGATCTGGACCCCTATGCTGTGTTTCAACCAGCATAGGGGTGTTTCTTTCCAGGACAAACCTTGTGACCCTTCATAAATCTTATAAAAAGTTCATATTTGGCTTTAGAATGAGGCTATGACAGAGGAAAAACTCTACTTCACAAAATTTATCCCTCAAAATGTATGAAATAATGTCTCATTGGGTCATGGATTTACAAATTTTCTGGGGGAACATGCCAGACTCCCTACTCTGGTCATGTCTTCAGCACTCCATGCGTGACTTGCACCGCGTAAAGTTGGCCTTCTGTACCTGACCCCTATGCTGTGAAAAATTCTGGTGAGAACACTGGTTCATTAGTGTGCTTAAAAGGTGTGTCTCCGGACATGGGACCCACGGCTTAACGTACCATTCGAGAGGACGTCCCTAACCAAAGCTAGGTACTCATTTTCACGTGAGTCGAGTGAGGAAATAGGTGTAAAGCGCTTTTCCGTAGGGCACGACATTGGGGCCTGGAAGGGATTCTAACCCGGCAGTCAACAACCTTAACTTCAAGACCAACTTGGTATGCCAACCATAGGTGTGATATTGGGAGTGATTTCGCGGAATTGTGTGCTATCCCTTTCACAGTATATTGGTGGAGGCAGTGTTGTAAAGAAACCAAGACATGGGTAAATGTTGAAACGTGCACATGGCAATGTTATGACCCGTACATACTTGACACCAGTCAGAAAGTAACAATGATAAAAAAACAAATCTATAGAAAACCCTCCTGTCAGAACAAAAGGCGTAGTGAAGATTGATATACTTGAACTAGACTTAGGGACACCTTCATTAAATCAGGACCCCTATCGCTCCACGTTAGCTCGCTCGCGTAGGGGCCCTGATCTCAGTCAGCGCCGGTAGACATGGTTCTGGCGACGTCACCACCAAAACAGCTTCAGCCAATCAGAGGGTTTGCTAAACCTCATCTGAAGCAAAAGCGCAAAGGACGCTTGGAAGCTATCAACCAATCAGGTTGCCTCTCACATCGTTACTTTAGATTAAGAGCAAATTAACCGCCAAATAAGGATAACTCATAAATTATTCATGAGCAACTGTCAGTAACGGCGCCAGAACCATGTCTACCGGCGCTGAAGATCAGGGCCTCTACGCGAGCGAGCTAACGTGGAGCGATAGGGGTCCTGATTTAATGAGGGTGATTAGAGAGAGAATACCAACAGACAGCTGTTCTTCCACATGTCTGCGTGGGACGTTATTTTTCACTTACTTGTATATCGTCATTCCACAAACTTTCCATGTCAACATGGCGTCGATACCGATTCCAGATTGCACGTGTATCTTATGTATTTACTACAAGTGTACAGAAACATTCAGTGATAATTCAAGTAATAAAAGTACCATTCTGTTTTCTAGGTGTATATCGGTAACCATGGCAACCAACACACGGACGCCCGTTGCCTTGGTAACGGGAGGCGGGAGCGGCATCGGTCGTGCCACGGCTGTCAGGTTTGCTGAGCTGGGGTACAGCTGTGTGGTGGCTGATATCGACGAGCCGAGCGCGAAGGAGACACTGCGCATGCTCAAAACACCGGGCATCGCCGTCCAGGTGGACGTTACCATGGCGACGAGCGTGGAAGCCATGGTAACCGCGGCGGTTCAGCACTTCGGGCGGATCGACTGCGCCTTTAACGGTGCCGGGATCTTGGGAGCTTCGGGTAGAATCGTGGAGTCGCCCGAGGACGCGTTTGACCGCGTCATGGGCGTGAACGCGAAGGGCGTGTGGTTGTGTCTCAAGTACGAGATTGCCCAGATGCTGCAGCAGGAGCCCGTCATGAGCGACCCGGCTAGATGGGCCGACAAGCCGGACGTGTGCCGCTTCCGCGGGGTCCGGGGCAGTATCGTCAATGCCAGCAGTCAAGCAGGTCTGGCCCCTTTTAAGTACCACAGCCCCTACTGCGCGTCCAAGTTTGCGGTCCTGGGTCTCACCAAGACAGCCGCAGTGGAGTACGCCAAGGAGGGGATACGTGTGAACGCCGTCTGCCCAGGGCTCACCGCTACTCCCATGGGTGATCAACTGCGGGAACAGTCGCCACCAGATCTTCAGGGAATACTAGATCCCAAGTACCACCCTGCCGGTCGCCAAGCAGCGCCCGAGGAGGTTGCGGAGGCCGTGTGCTGGCTCTGCAGCGACGCCTGTCCGTTCACTACGGGAGAGCACCTGAAAATTGCAGGTGGGCTGTGAAGACCGGGATACAGGATCAGCAACACTTATTCGTTCCCCGCATCTTTTTAATACGAGCCTCCCTAAGTCCTAGTCCGGTCAGCCTTGTTCAGTTATTCACCCCCCCCCCAAAAAAAACCCAGAGTCTAACAACTAGACCAGTCTGAATGTAACGTACTTTTCATACCTCAAATCAATTCTTTATATACCACTACCTTTTCTCATTAATTTCTTGTTCTCCTTTAATGTGTGTGTAACGTACCATTACTTTTGTATCTTTGCTACGTTGAGAGTGTGCCTGATTGGAGTCTTTCAGTTTCATCGTTTCTATTGTCACCTGATTGCTATCGTTTTGTGGTGATTAATATCCCACTAGCAAAACTATATGAAAATAGGACAAGAGAAAAAAATCCACCAGAACGACATCGATTTTAGGGTTCCTTACCAGCGAAAGAAAGTGCATCAAAACTATTGGATATCATAGCAGTTCGATTTTTTCAAAGAACCAACCAACCAACCAACCAACCAACCAACCAACCAACCAACCAACCAACCAACAAACAAACAAACAAACAAACAAACAAACAAACAACTGGTTTACTGAGCTTTATTCTTACCCCATACATATGTATTTAGCCATCCCCACAAATTTCCCGAGTCAACATGGCGTCGGTACCGATTCTTTCAGAATGGATATATATCTAATATCTTGATTACAGGTGAACAAAAACATTCAACAACATTTGGTTCAACCAAGCAGTAAAAGTAAAATTCCGCATTTTAGGTGTTTATCGGTATACATAGCAAGCATCAAACGTTCAAAGTCCAGAAATATCTGAGAATTATCAAAAGCAAATTAAACCCAAGAAATCCAAGACCTCGTATACCTACGTGCATTCGTGAATTTGTTGTTTTATTCATTATCTATTAATTGTGAATTTCTCGCTGATTCGCTCTATGCATTCTCTAACAGGCTCCCATAAGGCAACATGCATGCATATAGCAGGAAATTGAAGACAGGAAATGAGATAACCTATTCTGGGACCTTTGACCTAACTTCCCGTCCCCAACGTGCCTAGCAACTTTGGAACCTTCCCATCCTGCCAGTTTCCAGTTACCCCATTTCCCACCTCACACCCTGCCACTTTACAATATTGCAATAACAGCGGACAGACACAAACACAAACAAACAAACAAGCACACCGAAACTATACCTCCGTTTTCACGTAGGTAACAAAGCTAAGACAACAGCTGACGCGACAAGCCAAAATGGCCACGACCTCCCACTACTGGCACCACTATAGCTACTGGTCTTCACATAGTAACGGAGTCCAGCATCATCACCTGACACTCTGTCAGCAGACTGCGTCTGTCTGTCGTTCTGGAGGACAACCACAGACGTGAGAGGGGTGACGAAGTTGTACTCCAGAGACATGTTCAGCGCGCGTTCCTTCAGTCTGCTTTGTTGTTCCTCTTCTGTCGCAGTGCGCTCTTTCTTCAGGAGGTCTTTGATGGTGAGGTAGGCCCATAGGCGCTCGACGAATCCCTCGGGCGCGGCCAATGAAGCCAACTGCAATGCAAATAGGGTGTATGCGTTAGTCTTAGTGCCCTACTCCTGTGTATGTTAAAGTGTGGTTGATGCTTTTTTTCTTGAACATTTGTTACTTGACTTGGGATATGCTAGCCTCCGTTGCAGACTCATTCTGGCTCTTATCTTTTCCAAGTTACCGTACGCGTGCGCGTTTCCTTATTACATCTTTTTTCTTACCTTCTCGGACAGCAATAAGAAAAAGACGTACTACTAGTAAGATAAGAAAAAGACGTAGTAAGACTAGACAACGGTAACTTGAAAAAGATAACGGCCGGAAGGAGTCTGCAACGGAGGCTAGTGATATGCTAGGACTGTATCACACACCTGAAAATCCTCCACCAATGAAAGCGCATCCTGTGCTCCTTTCCCCGTCACAGTCACGTGGAAGTTGCTAGGCGGGGCTCCAGGGAAACGCCCGGCAACCACCACCTCAGAACCGTTGAAGTAGTTTGAAAAGGCGGTCTGTGTGACGTCAGCAACCTAGGTATTGACACACGCAGTAATTATGCCAAAAGATACTGTACATTTTTTATAAAGTTATCTATACCCGCGTATCTATTTCTTTTTCAAAGAGACATGTTCGAGAAATGCTCTGAAACAATGCTTGAATTGAATCAGCCACAAGGAACTTCCTTTTACATAATAAGTTTATTGCAAATTCATGCCCGAAAGGCTAAATGCAAATGACATACATAAAATAACAGGATACAAAATAGGTATAAAGCTGCTTATCTAAATTATACAAACGTGATTGTCTATAACTAGTGAAGGGTTTGACTTCTCTTTTGTAAGCAATGGAAGACGTAATGTCCCACCTTTTCTATGATTTGTGGGTTTTCGGTAACGTAACGTTACCATTTAACGTCCGATTTATTCAAAACGTTATTTATCTTAAAACCGCGCGGACAGAGCCAAATGTTAAACCAATGGGCAGAAATATCAGCTCTTCTAACAAGAAAAATGCATGGTCTGTAAGTTTTTCTCCGCCTGTTTAACGCCGTGCGAGCATGTATTTATACTGGGGTTTATGGTGTAGAATTGTGCTAGGGTAACCCATTATCGTCCACGTCAGCCTTTTCCCTTCTAGCGCTATGCTTGAAGAACATAGACAAGAAAAAAATGCACTGTAACTGTCGAAAGTAGTCTACAGACAAATGACAGTAAAGTCACTATGTTTGTCCATCCGCTTGCCTGACGCGATGGAAGAATGCAATGTTTGTATTCTGAATTTCCCCGACCGTCAGCAGCACGTGGCGTTCACGTGATAAACGCATGGCCATTATGTCATGCCGTGCAAAAATGTATCATCTGAGCGGGGGTCGCTAGGTGGTATCAAACCTTCCTAAAATTGGCAAGAGTTTCAAACCTCGAATCACCACGGATAGTCTGAATATCAAAGAAAGGTTTAACGTCAGCTACGTTTAAAAGATACTAATACACCTCGACATGTGGACATGACCCAAACTGGACGTAAACTGCTCCCGCACGTAATTAGGTTATGTTACGTTAGGTAGAAGAAGGATAGTCTTTTCTTTGTCTGTTAGCTTAGAGAAATTCGGATAGATTTTAGTGGTCTGAATAGACAACTCATTTCGTGCATTATCGTGAAATGAGCAGTTTGAAATAAGGTGTATTTCGTCTTCCACGGCATTTGTATTGCAATACTTGCAAAGTCTTTCGTATAAAGGTAATTTTCTATACCGGCCTCTCTCTATTTCAAGACATAAACTGACCTGCAGTGCCGAGCTGCCACCCTGGCCGTACCCCATGTTGACGTCTATCATCAGAGGTTTGGCCACCTCGTCAAAGAAGCTCGTCAGTTGGAGTTCACCATCGGTGTCTGGGTAGATTCGTCTGGCAAACCCTGAAATGTACATGTAGCTGTCAATCACCGGTACCCTCTCGGAATATCGAGTTTAGTCTGTACTCTTAAGACATCCCCGTAGCTTTAAGATGCTTTTCCAACCCAGCTATCCTATCAAATTATAATATGGCCATGTTGATTTGACTATATGTATGGCATCCACACGCGCATCACTTTTCTTCCGTTTCCGCAAAAAACACTTGTTTTCGACCATTCTGTAAAATGCTGAAAAATGATCAGATATATGTTTTCAATTACAAAATTGCCAAAAAATATTTGAAACCGATAATAATGTCGTCGAATGCCAAAAATCAATTTCAGAGACGAAGATATGAAGACATGAAAATAAAGAATCTTTCATGTGCTATACCATCCTCTGTGTGTGTAGTCATTTGCTCAACCTTCCTGACCACGTCGTTTTCATAAATAATGAAGGCAACATTTTTTGCCAAACTTTCTTTTATTCACTCGCTCGCATCAGTTGGGGTTCCCAGAGGATGTCATCCATATGGGAACCTGTATTTTTACCTGTGATTTTTAGAACGCATTTATTGTTGAATAGGCACGAGTGTATTATCTTTGTAATCGATAGATTGCCTAACGTCACTAGTTTTTAGAAATAATGTGGAAAGTACGCAATTCAGCCTATGGCTGCGAGGTACTTCATATTTTCCGATCACAGTGATCAAATAAACCATTCATTCATTCATTCATTCATCCATATGATCAAATCAATATGGCCTAATGTTGCATAAATATGCTATTTTTGTGGATACTCTGACTCTGTGTTTGCGAAACGCCTTCGAATATTTTCTGAAAAAAAAAACATAGGTGGCACTTACCTCCATTTTGAAGTGCAAGTCTTTCCAGGAATTCGAACGAGAAGTCGTATCCGAAACCGAGGCAGAAGAGGGCGTGGTTTTCCGCCAGGTGGTCTCGTGCGTTTGCGATGATCTGATTGGTGTTCGTCACACCAATCGTGGGTTGACCGTCCGTCAGTAAAACTATCATGGAGGCTCGACTGTCATGGCGGAGCACCTGGTCCAGCAGGGCGGAGGCTTCTATGATGGCGTCGTTGATGTTCGTTCCTTGCGGTTACGGAAAGCTGATTAGTTTTTGTCTTTTGTATCAAAATTATTGAAACCTTTATTTAACCCACCCTCCTTAAAGCAGGACCCCTATCGCTCGATTCGTCGTTGGCTCGCTCGCGTAGGGGCCCTGCTCTTCAGCGACGGTAGACACGGTTCTGGCGCCGTCGCCACCAAAACAGCTTCAGCCAATCAGAGGGTTTTCTAAACCTCATCTCAAGAAAAAGCGCAAAGGACGCTGGGAAGCTATCAACCAATCAGGTTACGTCTCACATCGTTACTTTAGGTTCAGAACAAATTAACCGCCAAATAAGGATAGCTTATTAATTATTCATGAGCAACTGTCAGTAACGTCATTTCATTTCATTTTCATTTATTTTATTTTACCAGGAAAATCACAGCTCAGGCCTGCGGCCTGTTTTTCAGGTGTCCCTGGACACGTACACATACATTAAGAACACAGTATTGCACATATTACATTATAAATAAGCTAAAAACATCAGTAGAAAATATATCGTTACAGTCCATTTTTGAAAGCCTTCAAACCGGTGAGTCGTCTTCGATCAACAGAGAGTTCATTCCAAAGTGTTGGCCCCTGGAACTGTAAGCTGCCCTTGAAAGACTGTACGTTTGACTGCGGTATTGTCAGCAGATGAGGGTCCCAGTCTGCGAGTTGTTTTGCAGCTGCCCGTGTCCGCACTTTGAGCACCGGTGGCGACATCCACTTAAACATTTGTGTCAGGTAGGGCGGCGCTTTATTTCGAACTGCTTTATACACAGTCACTAGCGTGTTCTCTTTCACCCGGCCAGTTAGTGGCTCCATCCCAGCCTCTGCTAACAGTGATTCGATGGGTTTGTGGTCCTTGAGTTTACTGCCTGTTATAATTCTGGCAGCACGATTTATCAACCTATTCAACTGCATCATTTTTGATTTGTTCGAGTTCAGAAGTGATGGCAACCATGCCGTCGAACAGTAGTCCAGGTGTGAGTATAGCAGAGTCCTACACATGAGCTGCAGTATGCCCTTAGTAACAAAGGGTTTGGCGCGACGTAAGGCACCGAGGCCAGCAAGGAGCTTTCTAGTGATCATCTCGACGTGAGGTGTCCACTGTAGAGAGGGGTCCATGGTAACACCCAGATACGTGAAGGAGTCTACCTGCTCAAATGTGTTTAGACCGTCCGTTACAGAGACACTCTTTCCCGTGTGACGTAATTTCTGTGGCAAACCAAATACCATGGATTTAGTTTTATCCGGGTGAAGTGACAGTCTGTTTTCTTTAAACCAGTTAGCAGCTCTTCTCATGTCCTCGGACACAGCATCCTCACACTCATTTAACAGGCTTGCAGAGTAGTAAATGACCGTATCATCGGCGTACATGTGGATGCTGCACTTTCTTACAACTTTAGGTAGATCATTCATGTAAATACAGAACAGTAAAGGTCCTAAGACACTCCCTTGCGGTACTCCGCATGTGACACGGGATAGTGCAGACTGTTTGTTTTGTATATCTACACATTGAAAGCGATCTGTGAGGTAAGACCTGAACCAGTGTGCTGTCCCACTGTCAAATCCCATCTTCTGTAGTTTTCCCAGTAGTATTTCATGATTTACAGTGTCAAATGCTTTTCTTAGGTCGAGGAAAAGGGCGACCGTGACCTTATGGGCATTAAATGCAGACTTAATGTCTTCCACAACCTTCTGGACAGCGGTACCGGTACTGTGATGCTTTCTGAAGCCACTTTGGTGGGCCGTGAGTAGGCCATTTCTGTCCATGAAGTGTGAGATCTGGTTGTGCACGATTCTCTCCATGACTTTGGAAGCCACGTTTAGCACGGACACAGGACGGTAGTTAGAAACGTTGTCTCTCTTCCCTGCTTTGTGTATGGGCGAGACTCTTGCCATTTTCCAATCGTTCGGAACTTCCCCCGTTGACATTGACAGGTTGAAGATGTGTGTTAATGGTTTAACGATTACTGGAGCAGAATCTTTCAAGAGTTTAGCTGGGATCTTGTCCAGCCCTGTAGACTTCTTAGTCTTGAGCTTGAGAAGCTCGCTAAGTACCTTCGTTTCTTCAACTGGGTGCAAGCAGAACGTTGTTGTTGACTCAGGTACGTGTCGAAGGGGGTCATCATCGGACGCTGGGATATCACTTGCAAGTTTTGTTGCACAAGACGAGAAGTACTGGTTGAACTCCTCGGCCATTTCCGTAGGTTCAGATGTACAGCTTTCGTCATGTCGTTGTATTTTCTGGACTTGACATTTGCGTTTTGTTTTTCCTGTAAACGTGTTGATTACTTTCCACATAAGACTGTGATTACCTTCAGCTTCGGCAATGGCACTTGCAATGTGACTTTTCTTTGCATTCCTTATCGTTGATGTTGTTTGATTTCTGAGAGACCGATAGCATTCCCAGTCTTTTGTGTCCCTCGTTTTGATGGCTTTGCGCCTCGCTGCATCTCTTTGCCCCATCAGGTTTTTAACACTATCAGTCAGCCAAGGAGCAGATCGACGTTTTTCTTTCACTTGCTTCTCTTGGATTGGAGCATGAGCTTCAGCCACGTGGATGAATATATCCTTGAAGGCGCTACATGCGTCCGAAACATTTACACAGTCTAACACTGTCTCCCAGCGGACTGATTAACGGCGCCGGAACCGTGTCTACCGTCGATGAAGAGCAGGGCCCCTACGCGAGCGAGCCAACGACGAATCAAGCGATAGGGGGGTGATTTAACCTAGAAAGATTGCAATTGCACCCTCTTAAGCCATGGCCGTTTTTCAAGAGTTCAATGGAAAAGATAAGGTTGGTTACAGTAAATCCTAGAGAAATTGAGGTTTAAAATCTTTTACAAATCAAATTAGACACATGAGACCTCGACTCCTAAAAGACAACATATTTCATGGCACTTAACTATCAGAATGTTACAACTTTACTGTGTTACGACTCACGTACCTCCTGTGGCTATCATGTTGTTGACATAAGTGTTAGCGGCCTTGACGTTTGCCTGATTCGCCACCTGCAGTTCTGACCTCCACCGCGTGGTGCGGTCAGAGAAGGTCACGATGTTGAAAAAGTCCAGTCCTCGAAGCTAAAGCGGTAACAGGGGATTAAATTAGCACAACGAAGGATGGGGAAAACAGCAAATATCAATATAATGGCTGGATAACTGTAGTAATAGCAAACTGCTCGTTGACAACGGACGGTTTGCTATTGCTATAGTTATCCAGACATAACAACTTGAAAAATACAACACAACTTTACATAAACTATTGCCGAGTGGTGTCCATTATGCATGTATGGGCATAAAACGGTTCTCCCCTTTTTAAAACAAACAAACATACAGACAGACAGACAGACAGACAGACAGACAAACGAACAAACAAACAAACAGAAAACACATGCAATGTTTACCTCATCCAAGATGACTGCCATTGCCTCCTTAGTCTGACGTATTTTGTCCCCTCTCATGGATCCACTGACGTCAATCACAAAGATCACACTCTTCGGCATGACAGGTAAACCGGTCGGTGCGAAGTAGTGCACAAAGTAGTCCCCGTATACCTGCGCAAAATAACGAAATTAGGGCTTTTAAGTCTGATAATTTTCCACATAAACTTCTGTCTCCTTAACTATTCCGTATTTGTAGATCATACCCGAAATGCTGAAAATGGAGGTATGGCAAGATGTTCTTACGTTAAAGCAATGTTACATAATCAATGCGTTTAAAAGAAGAAAACCATCTTACTTGAATGAATCCGATTTGTTCATGGCGAATGACGTCATACTGCACGACGAAATCTCCCATGATGCCCTCGGCAGACATGGCGGTCTGTTCCTGCTCGGACGGTGCGTAGATGACGGTGTAATGTTCAGGACTCACACGAGACACTGCCGCAGTGGACAACTCGTCTGCTCAAGAAACAAAGTGCATCGTGAGTACTAATTAGTTTCACATGAAAGGAATGTACAGCAGTTTTATGGCCAAAAAAGTGAAAATAGATAAATGCTGAAATCTTTATTGTAGTGATATCTACTAACACTGTTTAGCACATATGCTTAATAACTTCATACTTTCAGCTTTCAAAACCACCCATAAACGAGCCTAATGATGATCCCCTTAGTTTCGCGAGGCCACAAACGTCGCTATACATTGTGATAATGTTGTCTGAACAAATCATGTATAGAAATGATTAAATGGATTGACTTTTAAAATACGTTTTAGGGGGATAAAACTGCTTTACCTTCCTTTAAAAGTCCATACCCAAATGCCGAGAATATAGATTTATTTTGTTTTTAACGGTCTAAGTTACGCTTAGTTTGCGCAGATGTAAGTCACCTGTTGATTGGTCAGTCAGTAGGTCCGAGGTCCTGATGTCGGGCACTCGCAGAAAGCTGAACCCCTGCGGTTCACGTAGATCCACGCTAATGCGCATGTCTGGGATGATCTGCGCAGGTCTGATACTGCAACACAAACAAGAGAGGTTATCTCCTCATATCTGCTTTAAATGTCATTGTACGGAAAAAACATATACAGTACCTTTTCAAGCCTACGTGGAAACCCCCATGAAAAAACTCGTTTTGAAAGTTCGTCCGATATTTTTATTCTTAAAAACTACAATAGACAGTCATCAACAGACATCTATCAATCCATGTCATATATGTCGTACAACAGGTCTCTGACAGCATATTGACGACGGAAAAGGTTGTCGTAGAATCAAAATGTCACTTCGTCGTATCAAGAATTTTCACCGAGGCTACGACAGAACCGATTAACCACGTCCACAAGGAACTACGACAACATCGTCTGTCACAAGACAGATGTACGACTAGCACTGTTCCGAATATGACCTCATTTTACAGTCGTACACCTATCGTGAAGAGAATTTAACCGGGCCCTTAATGGCATACTGTAATGACTCTTGTTTAGAGACCTGGCTGACGCATGGTGTATTTTGACACACGGGGTCGAATGTTTAAAAGTGCCTCTTGCGGGGCGAGACTAACTGCAGTTTGAAAACCTGTAGAACGTACTATGGTCGGACCACCAGAAAGAGCATGGGGCATATGTGTATATATCGATAAGAAGGTCACAATCTTCCCCACCAATATCTGCTTGGAGAGCCTGCTAAGTAGGCTACAACGCTCCTTCTCTTTTCATATGGTTCAAAATCAAACATGCGTCGAATTTATAGTCTCACTTACGATCACTCATCCATTTCTCCGAGTGGGTACCTGAATGAGTCCGGCCTAAAGATTAAACGGCTGCAAAAAAACTGTGAATATGATTATCGATAAGAAGGTCACAATCTTCCCCCACCAACCTCTGCTTGGAGAGTATGTGGTATGACGAAACCCGTCATTTTGGGCTTAAGTGTAGTTTTATCCTTTTGTCAATGTCGATCCAACCTTCACCGCACCCTTCGCCGATCCTGGAGCAAGAATCTCGCTAGACCAGCCAGCTCTTTGTTTTGTGGCTTAAGTGTAGTTAGCGGCCCAACTTTTAACTTTGTCTGATCGACACTCTTGTTGTGTGTCGATGGTCCATTTTACGTCCGCGGGCATATGTCTTCCTTTTCTGAAAGCGAACGCGCGCCCCGTATTTGACGTTAGGACCGGGTGGGCCACACCGCCGATTTCCGTCTTTTTTAGTCCCCGGCGGTGTCTCTTACGAGCGAGGCCGCTTATTCTGCCGCGGCTTTAAAGCTTATTCTGTATTCTGTAGGCGAAACCTAAGTATTGTACGTTCGGGGATAAGTCGACCGATATCACACCAAAAATTGTCGCCTGTAGCACAAAATCTCCGCACCGAGTCGGACTTTCCGCATAGATCCATACGACTGAAGCTGACCATCACTGTTTCAAGGTAAGGGTCGCTAAAATGTGCTCATCAGTCAATAGATACGGGGGGGGGGGGTAAGGTAAACAACCTATAGGTATGTCCACCTGACGTAGATACTTTCGACGGTCAGCTCCGCCATAGCCTTCACCCCGACCAATCAAAACACGTAAAACGCATTGAAACTCAGACTCCTATCAGCCATGACCCGACAAATCGCTTTCTAACTTGCGTTAACGACTACATCTGACCAAACAAACTCGCCAGTGAGATGGTGGAAGGTTTCAGCTTCCAAAAGATGTTTTCAGATTGACAATTTTGCCACTTTGGAAGTGATTGAATCCGCCCGCGATTTAACGTTTAGCGAAAAGTAGTAGAAACTGTTTTTTTTGAAACGTTAAATCACGGGCGGGTCAAAGTGGCAAAATTGTCAATCTGAAAACATCTTTTGGAAGCTGAAACCTTTCACCATCTCACTGGCGAGTTTGTTTGGTCAGATGTAGTCGTTAACGCAAGTTAGAAAGCGATTTGTCGGGTCATGGCTGATAGGAATCTGAGTTTCAATGCGTTTCACTAGCCTCCGTTGCAGTCCTTTTCCCCGCAGCGTTTTTTTTTTCAATTTTTTTTTTGGGGGGGGGGGGCGCCGCGTATCTGCTTGGGATCCCGTATCCGCCGTGCCCCTGTGTCCGCTATAGACCCTGTGTCTGCTGCTGGGGAAGGACTGCGCTTTTTCGGCTTCAGCAAAGGGCCATCAAAAAACACTTATCACCATTGCCATGGATGTGCGAACTTCCCGTAATAAACACGGCCAGCACAGGGAAATCTTCACGCCCCTTTGAGCGCGACAAAATTCTAACGGTTGCCGGGATGTCTTTTCAAAACACGACGGGCGGACACCTAAATGAACGAACCTTTCGCATTCTTTTCCTTTGTACATCCATCGAAGTTGCTATAATGATTTTGTTCTTTTCGTGCTAGGAAACGTGGCTCAAACATGTCTCACAAAGCGTGAGAAAGCTGCAATACTTTCTCCGCGCACGCTACGCTACACAATGGCCGATCATAATCTAACCCCTGACCCTTTGTTGTCTTCTTTGTCGTAAAAGAAACACTCTAATTATAAGATCTCTTAGCTACATCGGCTGAATCCACAGAAGATATCAGCAATAGAAAGAAACATCAGGCCACATTTGAGACAATTTGTAACTCGACTTTGAAGACAACATGATAATCATTTGCAAGGAAGCATGCGTCACTTCACGTGGGCTTTGTGCAACGTAACATTTGAATTGCTTCTCGCGGTAGTGTGACAGCAGCAGACACAGGGTCTATAGCGGACACAGGGGCACGGTGGATACGGGATCCCAAGCAGATACGCGGCGCCCCCCCCCCCCCCAAAAAAAAAAAATTGAAAAAAAAAACGCTGCGGGGAAAAGGACTGCAACGGAGGCTAGCGTTTCACGTGGTTTGATTGGTGAGCCTTGCTGGCAACCGTGCGACATAGAAATCACGCGACATATGCATGACTGCGCCACAGAAGGCACGTGACCATCACGTGACCAATAGTCGGTTTTTACCTGATGACGTGCTCGTAGATGCCGAGTCTGCGCACAAGGAACTCCTGGTAGGTCAGCTGGAACGTGACCTTCTCCTCCGCACCGACGTTAATGGCGATCTGGAACACTTCCCGGCCTCTCGGACTGGAAAAAATGTTTCATTAGATTCTTCATCGGTGGAAGCTTTTTTATCAAACTTTAGTTGACTGCCAAATGAGCCTTTATCCACTCAATTCTTCATTCGCACATTTCTTAGCGTATCGTTAGATTGGTCAGGTAAATAGCAAATCAAGCCCTTTGTAGTATTGAATGGTTCACAGATAAATGTATATATACATATATTGGTGCTTCACAGAAAACCATGTAGTAGATAGCTATACTTTTAGCTCTTAGGTTTCTGGATAAATCTACATTGATGAGTATGCAAACAGGACTTGATGAACCTCCAACCGTTTTCTTCTGAACGGCAGAAAAAACGAGTAAGGACTAAAGTATAGAACTTTTCGAAAGTTTGATACGTTATATTAGAACCAGCTTTGGTATCATACATTACTAGAGTAAAAGCAATCAACCGTGTGCGTGCTTCTCACAACATATTCTAAGTTGAGAAAGAAATTATTTCATTCTTATATAGAATGTTATCTATGTACCAGTGAATGCCATACTTTGTACCCTGTACAATTGTTGTTCAATAAAGTTATTATCATTATAATCAACGCGTTTGCACAGCGCGATTACGAGCGTGATCCAGACCTTTCCTGTGAGACGTGCCCGGCGCTCTCTCCTGCCTCGACGGCGGCGTCATACGCTTCTCTCGCCGCCCCCCTCTCCATCACACTCCCCACGTACAGGGTGTCATTGATCACCCTGAAAACACGAGGGACGAGTAAGAAGCGTGGCTATTAGGATGTGACTGTGATGTAGCTGAAATCAATTGTTTTCTGATGGACCGCTTGCCGACCTGGATCTATACGTACTGTCCGTTAACATGGCTGCTTATACCTATGTAAAGATGTGACTGCGTGGAAACGCATTACAGCTATCTTTGTCTGTATTGTATTGTAGTATACATGTATAAAACATGTAAGTGACGTAACACACCAACTTAGCAGTCATGCGGTAGCTGGCCTTTAAAAAAAGTACAATGATAGATCTATCCAAAGACGAGACGAAACTAGATATGATTCATCTCTATAAGATGAAATGTGCATGTCAGAACTAGTGACCTCTGCTTATGCTACGGTCACATTTCTAAACCGGGGCCCGGCCGGGCTGTTTGCCGGAACGAAAAATAAACATGCATGTGAAGAAACATACACAAATTATGCTCATGATTAATGTTTTTGACGTTCGTGTGTTTACGTGTCTTTTATACCATACTTTTCGTTCCCGCAAACTGACCGGCCGGGCCCCGGTTTGGAAATGTGACCGTAGCATTTACATAGAAAAGTTGGAGATGAAGGCTGCCTCCGGTAGCTGCATGGTGAAGACGGCCTCTCGGCCTCGGTCCGCACGATTGGCCAGCTTACTCTCCACCGTTACAGTGGCGAATCGTGACGTCACGCGGGAGTCGACGTGCAGCCAGTAGACGTCGGCAGTGTCGGGCACGACGCCTTGTCGTCTGACTCGGTGTGGAGCGGCCTGCCACAAAGTAGAACGGTCAATCTTAGTACAAAATGTACTTTAGAAATTGTGTAACACTGGCTGTAAAGTGTTAGTAGTAAAATGTCATTGCCAAGCACTGTACACGCATTTTTTGTACCTCACCGTTACCCCACCCTTGCCTGTCATGCTACCTTGGGTACCATCGCCCTCCGGACAACCGCCCGCCTCCTTTACGACCCAGCCCACCGCCAACATCTTGCTTAGCTCCAATGTGTACGACAATACCTTTTCAGCAACGGTAGCCGGATTCTGAGGATATCTTTGAGGAATGCTGGGTGTTGGGGGGGGGGGGGGGGGTGCTGTCCCCGGTACTTAACGTACGGTCACGTAATTCCAGTGGGTCTGTATGCCCTTTCACGTAGAGCGTAATCAGTCATTTGTGCGTAGCCGTGCCGGGGCTACTATCATTTAGCGTAGAGCGTAATAGGTACATTTTACATCAAGTGTAATTGGCCATTTCTACGTAGCCTCTACCAGGCTCCACAGGTGGCTGGAGAAATAGTAGAAATTCGGCAAATAGACAGATAACATGCCAGAGGAGTTAGCTGGCCAGGGAGTACAGTTTGCGACCTAGGGCCCGGCTAATTTCTACGTACTGTAGGTTCATTTATGTTGGTGGGGATAAAACTTCGCGGTAGGGGTGGATAGGATGGTTTCGCGGTGTTTCAAGGACAAGTCAAAAAACCAAGATGACACACAGCTTCGCACAGGTTTATCGCGTCTCGCGAGAATAGATGTATGAACCAAGCGGTCGTTTTCAACAGAAGAGGACCAACTGTCGCTGAAATTTGGCTCCCTGGAAAATGGTACCGTATAATGGTGACTAAAAAAACAAATTGTCGAGGCTTTCGCTAACATACGCTGTGCCAGATACGCTAGCTATTAGTACACTTGCAGCTATACTAGTACTGTCTTTAGTAGTACGTGTAGTATGTTACATACGACTGTTCTTGTAAGCATTTGCAATGTCATGCATGGGACAAAATAGTCAACAAACTTGGCCGGCATACCACTATTGGAGCATATCTCCCACTCAGGTTTCCTTTTGTGTATTTTTTATCTCTACATCACAGCAAGGCATGGACCGAGGTAAAACAAAGCACATATTCGCGGTGTGATGATTTCGAGGTGAAAAGATCAACGTGAACTGAACCGCGAACATAAAACCACCACGAACATTTTAAGATCAACAGTAATACGCAGTAGCTTCCCGGGGTTTAACATATGTGCGTAGATTAAATTTTTAGACTAAACTATTCGTCAAATATTGTCTAAGCGCTAGGAAGCTTCAGAATTTAGTACGGAGTGTAGAGAGGCTTACTGAATTAACCCGTAATATTTAAGCAGTCTTCTGAATTTACGGTACCTGATCGTTGTTTGACGCAGAGCCTTACTAGTTTGCCTGGCCCCTCGGCTTTACACTGACGTGTGTGTGTGTGTGTGTGTGTGTGTGTGTGTGTGTGTGTGTGTGCCATCGTCACGATTAAAGGTACATTTGTATATCAACAGCTGCCCTCTAAATCTCACCTGGCCCCGCGAACCTTGTCTTGCAGCGATCAGCACATTGAATCCCGCGATCTTGTCTTCTCCTTTATCGTATCCTTCACTTCCGCATGCAGCCGATACAAGTAGACATAGCGCTGCCAACGCCCACCCCTCTCTCACCATACTGTCACGTTCTGTAAACACTGCCACTGTGTGCGCTATGAAATCCCACTTCCCACGGAGGTCTAGCTACAAGCAAACGAACAGAAACTTGCCTCTGTGGACCGAGAAACGCGATGTTTCGTCTTTAAGTGCGAACTGCGCCATCCTTGTTGCACGAGGAGACAAGCTTCGTGACCTCTCACCTTTCAAATATAGCCCCTCGGTCTGACGTCATTCTTGGCGCTTTTCCAATCTCTAGTATCATTTACACCATGAATAAGGTGCTGTCGATGTGATGATTCCTGACTGAAACCTCCTTGGTCGAACGAAGTTGAACAAATTTGGACAATTTTCTTAAGGAGAAGTGCAACATCACCTAACGATTTATGTCGGAAGTGCAGTCCTTCGCATGGTTTCCGCATATGGTCGTCTGGAAAATTTCCCTTCCCAATTAGCGTATATCAACGAACCAAGAATTGGTATCACCTAACGCAAGAAGTGAATGAGGAATTTAGTTAGAAAGTGTGCGACTTCAAACATCTAGCGCTTTAAATCAGAACTGCAATAGAAACGATCCATGACCGCTCATCATGTCAGCTACAAAACTTCCGCGCCCTCTTCATGTAATGGGGCCCTGCATGCCCTTTTACGTAGAGAGTAATGAGCCGTTTTGATGTTACGTAGAGCGTTGCCGACCACTCCAATTCAATGTAGAGCGTAATCTGCGTATTTTGCGTTGAAATTTATTGACCACTTCAATTCTATGTAATGCGTAGTAGCTACCCGGAATTTAGCGTAAAACGTACTTGATGAATTGTGCGTAAAGCGTTGTAAAACTTTTCTAACTTTGCTCTAAGTCACAAACGAGTGCACAGTCTG
Organism: Branchiostoma lanceolatum; assembly: GCF_035083965.1. Classification (NCBI taxonomy): domain Eukaryota; kingdom Metazoa; phylum Chordata; class Leptocardii; order Amphioxiformes; family Branchiostomatidae; genus Branchiostoma; species Branchiostoma lanceolatum. Next base: position 17,106,426 of record NC_089729.1, read on the forward strand.
TTTTGTTTTGCTATCCCCCCTTTTATACAATGGAACAATCCACCGAACTCGCTCCCAAAGTCTTGTTTTTTGGAGTTTTACACTTTTGCTAGTGCGCGGAAGAGTCGCTTTGCTAAAAATGGAGACCGGCCTGGGGGGCCTCCTTAAGAGCAAGGGATTTAAGCCTGATGATGATGATAATGGTAGTAGATAGCTAGCTGCAGACCAACATGTAGTAAGGGTGTTCAGTCAATGTATGAATTGAACCTTCTTCTACAATAAAGTTGTTGATAGAAGTTATCATACAACATATATATACAACATGTTATCGGTAGTGATTCGCACAAAGCCATTCATCCAAAAAAAACAAAGGGATAAATAAAAACACAAAGTCGCTTACAAAATAATTTCGCTGGAATGAAAATTCAGCTCAGAAATTTCTCAAATTCCTCAGCCAACCTCATATAAAGGACAGACTACGCTCTCTCTCTCTCTGTGTAAAAGGAAGTGAAAACACCGGTCTGGCCCGGAGCCAATGGGCCATAAATGTAGTTGTCTTACTAGAAGGACCGCATTCTTTCCCCTCCGCTATTAATCCTCATCAAAGACTAGAACGCTGCTGAAACATCCGCCCGTGTCGACAACTGCTGTTCCTCTTCAACTGGAAAGAAGTAGGTTCTGAGATTTTTTGTTGTTCTTTCATTAATCGACGATGGACAGGATTAAAAGTTTTTCAAAGGTTTGATGCGGATGACAAATCTGTCCAACCCTTGTCAAATTATTCAACCTTTTTAGCAACTTACGGAATCGAGAATAGACAACAATTCTAGAATAGACAACAATTCTAGAATTGTTGTCTATTCTCGATTCCGTAAGCTGCTAAAAGGTTGAATAATTTGACAAGGGTTGGACAGATTTGTCATGTGTAACCAAAGCTGTACTACAATGGCTCTCCACATGCTCTGATGAAATATTCCCCATTTTTTGCGTTTCGGCGCCTTCGCCTGTCCTGGCTTTTACCTTGCAGGCAGGAACCAGGGAAGCTTGGTTCAACACTGTGTCGCACACAATAAGACCTTATATGGCAATACGTTCCCAAATCCTTGTATAGCCGTTGCCTTATATGGCAAGAGAGCACGAAAAGGCAGGCAGGCTACATTTGCATGACACACAGGAGGGCGACCGCATGTAACTGCTACAACTGTTCGGAAATATCATTGCATTGTGGTTTCGGACTTTGATATCCTGAAAAATGACCATATTACATCTATTCCACAAGATTGCAGAAGAAAAAAAAATGATTTCGTCAAGAAAACGACCAAAAATCGGCATAAATGATACCATATAGTGAGGTTATAGCATTACGTACAGGGTGATGGGTCACGTACCGCAGCTTGGCCGATCTGGCAACGCGAAGCACTTCGGACCCAGAAGATCCGGGTTCGTGTCCGTGCATGGATTTTTTTTTCTTTTTAGATATTGAATATCAAAAATATATATTGATATTATATTAATCTATACTGCAATAATGGGCGAAATGTGATCTTCACTGTGGACTGACTCTACTGGCTAATTATTCCTTTTTCTGCCGAATTCTGCGATTCATACGCCCGTAAGAGGGCCTGGTGGAGGCTATTACAAAGCAAGGTTAGGCCACCGGTGGTTATAACTAGCCTCCACCAGGCCCTCTTACGGGCGTATGAATCGCAGAATTCGGCAGAAAAAGGAATAATTAGCCAGTAGAGTCAGTCCACAGTGAAGATCACATTTCGCCCATTAACGGAGCCTTCAAGTGAAACCCTTGCGTAGCTAGTCTGGTAGAGACTAGGTTATAACAACACCAAGTCTGCGTCTTTTATGCTGGACTGAAAACCTTTCTGGATGGCATAAAAAGGCCATTTAGTCCACCTTAAGAGGACCACTCAAAGGGTTCACCCCGGTACGGTCAATGCATTGTCTTTTTTCGTCGAAGGATGTCAAACAAGGGAGTACATTTCAACAAGTGCGTCCCTAGCAACGGCAGCGTTGCTAGGGACGACGGAGCACGGTTGGTCACGCTCTGTTAAGAGACATAAAACGTGGTGTTTTGGCAGGCTACATACGCCGTAAATGCCATTCAAGAGCCCCACACTTTATTCTGTGTGAAACGTTTGGCAGGTGTGCGTGTGTTGGGGATAGGCACTGCACCAGGTGAGATCTTAGATACTTTGTCATTAAAATGCACAAATTGCTGTCTCCAACATTTACGACTTGATAACAATCGTGCGACAGGTGTCATTGTTGTTTCCTATATTCATATATTGTACGGGAAATACTTCACAATACATGTAGTAACTTTATTGCAAAATCATGCCCGAAGCCTATTGCAAACAAAGCAAAGCAAAACACCTGTATGCAACGCGTGCATACTTAACGAAGGAGGGCGATGAGTTATAGGAATGTATTAGTAAACCTGTTTCTACTTCTACTCTCTATTTCTATTTTCTATTTCTAATGATGCCAATTAAGTAGACCCATTTTCGCCATGCAGAGGAAAATGAATTGCCCTGCGTCTTGATACCAGTTAGACGACTTAGACAACAACATAGCTTTTTGCTGCTCGAGCGGTAAGGTGTGGAAAGCTTGGGAAAATTTGTGTGATTTCTAAGAATAAATTGCATCTTTCAGAATAGTATCAGCATAGATTGCAATTGACGACGTCACAGAAGAAAGTGACGTCACATGTCGTGGAGTCTCTTTTGACTGGACTATCGAACCATCAACGTTTTCTAACGAGTGAATTGTATCCCCAGGGAAATGATGAACTTCGGAAAGTTGGTCAAGCTGTCTCCCGAGCGGTATTCGGCATGCTTCAGAGCCTATCAAACCGTGATTGAGAAGAAAAACAAAGAGGACTACCACCCTTTCTACAGGTCAAATGTGCCGGATTCCATTCTGTGTGAGTCGGGAGCCGAGGTGCGTGTGCTGGGTATAGGGAGCGGATCAGGTAAGGACGCCATGATGCCCGTTTGGCGTCAAAAATATAAGAAGGGTGTTGAAGGATCGTGGCAGCCGCGTACCATTACCCATATAATCTCTGTCCTACTCATGGTTCAACATATAAAGCACAGAATCAAGGCTTGCTAGTAGTAGCATCGAGGCTTGCTAGTAGTGCGAACTTTGTCTAACGTTTGAATACTGAAAACTTGTCGGAAGGTTTACCTCAGACAACGTTCTATATGTATCTATGCCCTGAGGTTACGTGAAGTTGTCTACGTACGTTTAAGACACGAGAAAACTTTCTACGCTTTTGCAAGTCATCACTTAAAAGTACCTAGTTTTCCATGGCTATATTTGTGCACTACTATACAACGAGTAAGTACTGTTCTAGAGACAACGGTCAACAGGTTGAAAAAGACACTAGTATTGATGATAACAAATTGACAATGAGCTTTATTGCATATTCATGCCCAACTTGGGCTAAATGCATTAGGTAACATGAAGTAAAAGAAAAGGAACATTGTGCATTATTCCATCTAAATCTACAGAGTCCCTTCTCTCTTCTTGAAGCATTTGTACACAATGTCACATAGTTTTTCAATCATATCGTAGTTTCTAGAAGACATCAAACATGTGAATAACTCGTTATTTGTAAGATGTGCATATTCCTTGTCTAGTTGTATGGAACTTACAAGGGGTCTGCGCTTGCCTGAGTACTGTTCCTCCTTGAAATCTCTCAGTTGGAAATATCTAATCAAATCTCGATCTTTCTTCCTTTTTTCTTATTCTTTCACAGGAGAGATTGATAGCATCATTCTGAACAGGCTTCTACAGCACCACGACAGCGTGTACAATAGAGTGGTGGAGCCTTCGGAAGAACTGATCGAGCGATACAAGGTATTGATGATACAAAGTCTATATTTTATAGTCTACCGTAGGTTGCTGGAAATACATAGTTGTTTGAACCTTGAACCTTGGACGAGGACATCGGTGATGTCATCTCGGGAGACAATGGGTTCTTCTGCACCATTCAGTCCGGTCGTCCATTAGCGATCGAAGCTCTGTTGTAGATATGTCACTGAGCCCAGCATCCCTTTTTAAAAGATTGTCAATGAGGGTTGTTTCGCTTGCATTTTAGTTGATTTTGCCGTAGCAAGTTAAAATTACGGTTACAAATCCTGCATACAAACCGAGTGTTATAAATATCACTAAATCGCGCTCCTAGCGGCCGGCCCGACGGTTACGGTAATACCACCCCCTAGAAGGATGAGGTCATTAACCCCAGCCAGCTAGAGATTGTGTAAACACAGGCTACCTACCTCCTATATAGATACGGGCAAGAGAAGACACAAGCCTCGGCGATGTGACGTTTGACTGGCGTCAGCAGACAGCAGAAGAGTACTTCCTGGATAAAGATCGCACAACGTTCAATCTAGCCCACGCAGTCCACGTTCTGTATCATGTGAAAGACCTGCACGCCACCTTGCGGAACATGTGGGAACAGCTGGCCGACGGTGGGCGCATGTTGGTCCAGATTAAGTCAGGTAAACGTGCAGTTTGAGTGCCTGTACTTCCTTAATTGCCTTTTTACAGGCTTGCGTATTAAAAGCTTTGTTGGATCCGTTGGCATGTGTGGTGACCGCCACCTTGAATTGTGACGTCACAGGGTCGCCATACCATTTTATTGGGAGGGGTGTTTTTTGGGGTCGCAAGCGTTCTCTCTATTCTTAACAAATCGGCACACAACTATCACAAATTCGACTCAAATAAAGAGAAAAATTCAATACCAATTCATATCTATAAAAACAACCCGTAATCACTAAACTAACATAGCAAGCCTGAAGTATATATGTAGCACAAATACTCTAGTATCACTTGTATTCACCAATCCAGTCGTTATGTTTTGCTACCGGCGCCATCTCTTTATGTGTCGGAACGTAAAATCCCATCTCGGACACATGCTTCAAATACCTACCAACAAAGAGTGACTCAGTTTTCTAAGATGAAAAAATACAAACAGTTAATACAAAAGTTACTCAAGCAACTGGATACCTTATGTCAGACGCTTCAGAAAGCACCCGCAATCTCTCGCCACTGAATGGGAAGTCGTTGTCAAAAGCTACCGTCTGCAACGTCTGACCGTTTACAAAACTGATAATTGTCCATTTGCTTGATTAACTTTTGCATTGTATACCATATTGCCTGTATGTCTAATTAGTTCTTAACTGGGGTATAACAATCAAAAAGAAGAAAGACCAGACAAGACAGACAAGTGCTTATTTAAATATTTTGATTTTTTGTGTGTAACTTTTCGACGTACGTAACTGTATGTGTTACATTCACCGACGAAAACATGGCATTCTTAAGTTTTATCAATATCTATTTCTCTCTCACACAGATGCTGGTGTTGGCGGAAGGCTGTTTCACAAGATGTGGGAAAAGTTCGGCGAAGGCGACCGTTTGCAGTCGGTGTTTCGTATGTCGTGTGACGTCAAACAGTGGCTTGACGAAATGGGCATAAGCTACGTCACTTCTGAAGACGAAACCAACATCGATGTCACCGAATGTTTTAAGGAGAACTCGAAGAAGGGAATGCTACTTCTCGAATTCTTCACGCTAACACCTTACATAGCTAATGAGCCAGAATTAAGGTCCATGGTGTTGGAGTACATCCGAAATAATTCGTCGGTAGTGGGTGATAAGGTTTTCTTCAAATCAATCTCGGAAGTTATCGTCGCCCATAAAAGGCAGTAAGCAGCGCTAGCGATAGGTGGATGCCATGATCTGAAACGTCTGACTTATCAGAGACGTTATCCAGCTGATACCTTCGGCAATGATAAGATTATGTTTTTGATAACGTTTGTAGTGGTATGACGGTGTTTGTGACGGTGTTTTGTAATGGTGTTTGTAACAGTGTTTTGAACAGTGTTTGTAACAGTGTTTGTAACGGTGTTTGTGTTTAAGAAGAAAGCATAACCCAGAGGCTATGGATGGATGGATTGATATGAAATTGGGTATGTTCTTAGGTCTTGATAAATCGAAGAAATGATTACATTTTTATCCCCCTGATGGTTTTCCTTGGTACTGTAGCAGAGATTTCGTATGTTTTTTTTTCAATCTCCGGTCCTGAACAAACTGTGGTCACGATTGTTGGGTGCTAGGTGTAACGTCGCAAAAATCTTATAACTGTAAGGGCAACACACTTTCAAACGATACATAAACCGAGATTATATTAGACCTCCTATACTTTACAATTGATGAAATAAAGCAGGGCATATACTATCTATCTCGTGCATTTCTACAGCTCATTGTATACAAAGGTCCTGAGTTTCATAAAAAGAAAATGATTGTGGCATTTTTCTAGCCCAAAATGGGATACTATCTACCTCTTGATATTTCAGATTGAAATTGCACCATCTTCTTGTATGTATTGTAACTACTCTTATGGTAAGGGTAGCCGGTGTAGCTGATGTTGTGACCTTGGCCTCGATGGAGTGTCCCTTACGAAGTTCGTTAGTATAGCTGCGATGTTAGTGGTACGCACAACCCAAGGAAACACAAGAAGTCGCTACATGTTGAAGACGTTGATCTGTATTCTCTCTCTCTGCCCTCTCTACATCGCGGGTGTCCGCTCCAGACCAACTCCAGTCCAGACTTCGACTGACTCTAGTACATGGTACCTCATTTATATATCTGCTACGCCTTCATATCGATTTCTGAGAAAAGGGACCTTCTTCCACTGTATCTGAATCATCATGCGTCATTTCCTCTCAAGGGCACTGGACAGTCCCAAATAAGGCGATGTCCACCAAGAAGCATGCTCTGCCCTCCTGGAGAGAAGGTCATTATTTCTTACCGGGTCATTTACTCTAGCCCCCATTCTAAGGAAATAGTGGCCGCCTACACTCTTTCTCGGAACAGATCATCAGAACAGACGTCATCCTAAAGCCGGCGTCACAATTCATGCGAGCGTCGGCCGAATTTGTAGATCGCCCGAAGCTCGACGAATTTCAAAATCGCCCGAGCGTCGGCCGTATTTTCCAATGAAAATCTCGGGTGACGTCCGTGGAACACTAAAAGCTAAAAATCCCCTATGAGATGGTACCATCTCTTGGACATGGACGAAGTCAGAATCCACTAACGTAGTAAAAGGCCAATATTTGGATCAATTTTGATTTCTAAAAATCGTCCGAAGCCCGCGTAATCGACAGGACGTCGGCCGTACTTCGGCCGAAAATACCATTTTGGAGCTCGCCGACACATCGGCCGAGCTGAATTCTTGATTTGTGACGGGGGCTTAAGGACATCTTAGAAAGTACAAGAACTCAACTAATACTACAATACAATGCTAGCGCACCTTATTACATTATGTAGGAACGACAATCCACTCATGTACAACAAAAGTACTGTGACATTCCACCTTATTGTTTTTTATGCACATAGCTGATTGTATGTATGACAAAGCTCAGTTGATTTTTGCCAATCCCAAGAAGGGATTCAGTAGCAGACGACTACTTGCATTTCTACAGCTCATTGTATACAAAATACCTGAGTTTCATAAAAAGAAAATGATTGTGGCATTTTTCTAGCCCGGGATACTATCTACCTCATCTATATCTACCTCATGATACATATAGATGTCTACTTCACAAAAGTACAAGGAGGCCTACCATACAGATTTTTTCTCATTATCAAAGGTGAAAGGTAAAAAAGGTAGGCTTATAAACAGTCCTAAAACATCACTAGTCATTAGCTTCCTGGAAGCCTGTGTAGTCTGGAGAAGGAAAGTGCCTCCGTATACGGTCCACAGTGCAAGAGGGCAGAGGAACTCGGACATGCTTTCCAAGGTGCTGGTAGCACCAGCCTACAAATTGTCTGTACGCTGTGTACATCTTCCAGCTGAAAGATTGAAAGAAACCTTGTTGGTAAGGAGATAAATCTACATTTTTCACATCATATGACTAGTCAACAAACAATACAAGTGGTCAAGATAGATCATTATTATGTTACAAAACAGAAAAGTATGTATTCATGTATTGTTATGTCTGCAACATACAATACATGAGGCAGCCAAGGTAAGCTGTTATTGCTATTTTTGTCAAGGGCTAACCAACCTTTTTCATGATTATATTTTTCTGTAATTTTTTGCATACTTACTCGTTTCCAAAGTTAACCCCGTGGTCCTCACGAAGGGCTGCGTATGCCGTTTCGAGCACATCCTCACTCAAGCAGACTGCTGGAAACCCGGGGTGCTGTGTGATGCACTCAATGTCAGGATGTCTCTCCCTCCGCTCGCACACACGCATCTGCTCCCGGCAGCATACACTTTCACGTACTGTATCCATGTTTACGCACCTCCCACAAGAGCACCTAAAAGACCAAGCCCCCCAAAAATATTAAAAAACCATCCTGAAATCGTCATAAAATTTGTAAAACGCCACTAGAGCACGCTGTAAACACCACGTTCTGAATCAAAACAAATCGGCAGCAGTGAAGGTCGTACCAGAGACTAACTACGCCAGGGTTTCACTTGCAGGCGGAATGTGATCTTAACTGTGGACTGACTCTACTGGCTAAGTATTCCCTTTTCTGCCGAATTCTACGATTTACGCCCGTAAGAGGGCCTGGTGGAGGCTATGAAGGTCGGGGGTCACGCTAATCACCGGCGTGGATGACCTAGCCTGGAATCCATCCTATTTAGCTTCCGGCCGCTACCCTAGCTCCGCTGCGCTACCTGCCGCGGAGCTTGGGTAGCGCAGCGGAGCTAGGGTAGCGGCCGGAAGCTAAATAGGATGGATTCAAGGCTATGGGTGACCATGTGCACTGTGGTTTTGGCGATCATTTTTTGACATTTTGTGCTCTACATAATTTCTTATTCTTTCATATTCCAAAAAAAAACCCGGACTGAAGGTAATTACAGACACCGGTGACAAAAAACAGAGATTGATGACGGCGATCAACCAATAGTATTGCGAGGCTAGAAAAAGATAACACGGGCCGCGTGGTAAAGACACGTTCAATAAATCATACAATTCAATGCTAAATGTACATTTCCCCAAAACGTGTACTCTCTATCCTATTATAAAAACTTAACAGCAAAATCATGTAAGCCTCACATACCATTCCGTATTCTGTAGCCTTTCGATATCCACCGGGATTTCTCTCTCGATTTCAACTTCGCCGCCATTAGCTATGGCGTCACCAGCGGCCTCACTATCATTGTCGCTGTCAGAACTCGGCTCGTCTGACTGCTCGTCAGAGAGATACGGCTCAAATCTGTAGGGCATAAGACCCCTCACGACATCCTCATTATCCGAGTCCGATTCGACTTCCTCACAGTAGCAAACTACGCTGGATGAGGAGTCGGAAAAGTTCTCTACTTCGTCGTCCATCTTCAGGCGGCTATCTGTTTCTATTGTTGATCATTGATTACCAACGCGCGGATAGCGGACCTCTCCGGGGACTCCCCTGTGCTACGTCACGGCATCACGTGACGGCTGGTGGAATGTTTCTCTCGCGTCCGGGTCGCGCTTTGCAAAAACGACACTTTGAGGGACTGTATAAACTTTATTCCGCAGAACTAGCGATTGCAAACACTTTCAACTTACTACACTCCAAGTATATTTTTGATATCTATATCTATTTTACCTACATTTCTACGTAGCTTTTTCCCTTTAAGACTTACCGCTTGTCTGATTTCATTACATATTTTACGATATTCTATGAATTTCAAAAAGAAAACATTTATATTTGAAACATATTGATATGTAAAACACTTCACGCTTTACACATTCAAATAAAAATAACCACTTTACAGGTACCAATAAAAAATCAAAAGATTCACATAAACATCACATCGAACAATTACATTAAAAAAAGATGTGAGAACAAATGAATATAAACAAGCATCAGAACATGTACAAACATATACATGCATCAGTACAAATACACAAATATCATTATTCAATCACAAGCATCAGAGAACATTTACAAAATCAAAACAAAGAGAACTCTACAAATTCACAAGTACAGAAAAAGCAGGCTACAATAGTAAGTTTAGACATGCAAGTGTAGGCAGGCCTCGCACAACCTACATACATCAGCTGTGTGAGGATGCAGGCTGCAATTCAGAAGAACTACCGAGAGCAATGGAGGACAGGGAGGACTGGAGGAGGAGGGTGATGTTCATCCGTGACACTCTCACGACAAGATGATGATGATGATGAACCTCAAGTTTCCAAAAGTTAAATGTTAGATTTATAAACGGCGCGCAGTCGTTCAAAAAGTTGGTGACCTCACTAGGAAACAGAGGACATAACTCAAATATTGGAGCATACTAAGTAGCTAAAAACAGATTCACTGCTGATCCATCGATCGATCGATTGATTGATTTGTGAAGTCGCAAACTTTTGGTACGTCCCTCGCACACTTGTCAGGACTTGGAACCCTAGCGACTTAGATCAGAACTGCAAAAGAGACACTCTGCCCTCCGGAACGTAGACCTTTCTTGTCATGTTAACAAGGCAAGGTTAGGTCACAGGGGCTTTCGGAAAGGATCAATTCAATGTCTTTTCTGCTGTTCAAAACTATGTGTGGGTGGCAACCAACGATCCTGAACCACACTTAAGAAGAAGACCGCTTATCTAAAGGGTACACGTGGCCAATGCCATATTACATTGTGGTTGCTCGTTAGCGGACATTTAGTAATGTAATGTATTGCCATTTTGCTTGAAACAAGGAGGTTTAATATATATTGGGCTGACTGAAGATTCTCCGGCTGACATTACAATTTTGCCCCCGTGCCGGTATATATGCTTGGAGATCATAGTGAAACCTCCTTGCTAGCTATTATACCTCCTTGTTTGCATACAATGACGATAGAAAATGTGTTCAAAAATTCGTATTTTCCGAGAACCTATTAGTAGAATGGAAGTCGTTGTCATCAAGTACTGTAGGAGCATCTTCACGGTTGCAGTCAGATATGCAAATACTATGTGTAACAGGCCGTTCGGTGTAATATAACCAGCCGCTGCCGCGCCGCGTGCCTGCGAAGCTGGTGTGTTACGCCTCATGGTGGTTGTTAACAGATACAGAAAAAAGACGCAGATATAATTACATCGACGGGTCTGAGGAGATTATGCATTTTGTCAACTTTTGAAGCTTCAGCAACTAGTTCTGCCTATTATGAAACAGATGTATGAGAGCAAAAAATCGTAATATCTTCTTGACGTGGCTCATTTCCTAACACTCAACCCTCCAAAGCCGCGTCTAACAATGGGCCGTTCCAAAAAAAATACAGGGGGGGGGTTGACGACACTCCAATCAGCATATTCTTCAATCCCCTTAATCCTGCATCCTGACGACTTCAACCCCCTATATCCTAGCATCCGAACGATTTCGACCCCCTAAATCCCGGAATCCCGACTACTTCAAACCCCCTAAATCCTTGAATTCCGTCCTATTTCGTCAACCGGGGGTACATCTTTTTTTTGGAACGGCCCAATACAACGCATATCAGTTTTACGACTCTGCACAGAAACGTGCCCGACACTCATCTTTTTTGCATATATGGTAATTCTGTTGTTGTATTTCTGCTTTCTTTCACTTCCCATGAGTTTCGGCAGTCGTTTCCGCCATACATTCAATAATAGCTACATTGACGCCACGGTACTTCCCGTAAATATACGTCAACATCATAACCCTGCCACCGTTTCTGCAAAATGCTCCACAAAAGAATGAAGACGTTTGTGACTGTCCTGTGTCACTGTCGTCTCTTGGGAGACCTGGCGATCTGACCTCACATCCAGAGGTCAAACGACCGCAAACATCCCTACAATGGGCTCTTGCAAATTTTCTTTATGTTTCCTGTCACTCCAGTTACGCTAAAGCTCGTTTCCTAGAGCTCTGTGCCTTTTCGTAAACAGTAGCGTAAAAGTATTCAAATAAAGCGTCTTAACCACAAGTTTTGGTTGAAAATGCAGGTTTGACTTTTAGCTGTGGTAAATGATCTTGATTGCTTGTATTGAAATGTAAAGCAGATTATTGAAGTCCGATTATCACGCTCCTGATAGAAAGAGAAACAAAGAATTTCATTTTGCCGGGGCGCTGTGAGTGAAACGCGGGAGGGGGCGATCCTCATTGGTGTGTGGTTGTAACAACGGGCGGTTCGGGAGGCATTGTGTCGCACCTATTCACATGTTGATCTCGGCGCCACGACGGATCGAGCCATCGCGCACGGCGTTATTTGTAACCGGGCTGACCAAGATGGAGGTCGCTAAAACTCCTTTCTCTCGTCTGGCACTGGCTCTACTGGTGTTCTGCCTTCTCGTGAGGAAAGCACAAGCGCAAGGTGAGTGAACGAAGGTTGTAGGCGAGCGCCGCTGGTATTACTTCGTTTTTGACGTCTCTTTCAGGCTAATTTTTCTTCGTCCTAACTTTTCTGACATTCACAAATTAGTCGACATATTTGCGAGCCCGCCGTCGCGAGGGGCTAGTGGACAGGACTGACCACGCTTCTTTACTCCGTCCTGTCCGTTCTACCACCCGTGAGGGGTCAGTGATAGGATAACTGCCGCTTTTCTGTCATATTTTAGACTGAAACTTAAACTCCACACAAGGCTGACACAGCGTTTCTTTGTCGTAACAGATGCTCGCTACAAGAGGTCTTTCAAAGCCAATTTCGCGCCCCGTATTTTGTGTAAAGCCCGGGGTCGTCTGCGTACAGGACCTTGTTAGCGCTCACTAAAGAACACCGCTTTTTCTCGTCCGTACAACAAGAACGCTTCAAGGTTGCGCCCAAATTATTGTCATGTGTCATTAGGGTCGTTCTTTCTTTGTGTGACACCGGGGCAAACTTCATTGTTGTTCGCTAGGTAATCTCAGGGGAACGTGGCTACAATTTTGTAACGCATCAACTTGGGAATTCTTACATTTTTCCACTTGAATAATGATTTGCTGAACGTATCCAGGCTCCAAAATCCTTTATAAGCGGTTTAACTTTAAGGGCCGCGTCTGATCAAAGTTTCGAACAGTTGAAGGAAATGATTATAGACGTGAAGGCTTGTAGCTTGAAGAAAGATGAGCGAAGTGCTAACCCTTGCCTGAGGGCGAGACTTCTACTTAAGCCCGCTTCCACGTGCAGTTGGTTACGGATTCACTCAGTCTCGATAACGTTTGAACGTCTCGCGAAAAAAAGGACAAAGGAAGGGAGCATCTGTATTTTGCGCTGCATTTGTTAGAAATTGTCTCGTTTCCTCCCTTCTTCTTCCTTCAAACACCAAGCTTGCAAGTTTACCAGGTCCCATGGCCACACAGAGAAGAAAACGGGAAGTCACGTTTGCTATAAATGTCTTACTCATGGGAAGTTAGACGGACTCTGGGTTCCATGCAACAAACTAGAACAAACTTTTCACATGTTTTGTCTGTAATTTGTCACTCTTCTCTGGAGAAAAATGCCAAGAATCGTAAACAAATCATAGTTTTGCTTCACCAAGGAGCTTTTACATGTGGTTAGACTCTACAAGTGCTGGTCAGCTCTTTGAGTTGTGGTTATGCTCAATACAAAGTTATTGTAAGCAACGTCTGTCCCTGATTTTTCGAGGCCGGAAGGAAAGTGCCCCTAAGTTTGACCCCAATCTGCTTCTGTATCTACAGTGAGGTTCTAACCTCTTTGGTTTCTTTGGTTCCTAATGATAGACATACAAAAAATCCCAACTTTTCTTGGAAATAATTATTTTTGATGCTCGCACATATTTTCTAAACCCTTAGGCCCCGAGCATCATCTACAAACGATTTTTGACAGTGCGGTCTTTTTTCTTCCTTTAACAGTTAACAGCTGAATTCAGAGCGTGGGCATTTTCTGCGTAACTGATCACTTCTTGTGTGGGGAAAGACTTTCCTAATTATGTCTTTCCTAATTATGTCACGATGTGTTGTTTTTGTCTAATTAGTTCTTGGTCTGTAGACGCGTTTCTTTCAATAACATGGTTTAGATTTTTAGATTTGTATTTATAATCCTCCGGTGTTTTGTTTTAATAAAGGTTTGTGACAACTCAGCGCACTCTAACAAGTCACAGATATAAGAACGCGATGTAATACTAAGTACGTTCTTTGAAGAACGGTTAGAGTTTGCCTTCGGCATTCATAGCCTCCTTTGATGTTAGTTGGGTTTGATCAGTCGTGCATTCTTGCGTTCCCGTCTTATCGTACAAAAACAACTCAGTATTACAAATTGATACCGTAAAAACACACAATCAAGAAGAATTAATCAACTGTGATAATCTACTTAGCAATTTTGCTACCGACAGTAGAATGTTTATCTAGGTATCAAAATATAAACTACTGTCGTGACAAGTTTGCATTGGAAATTAAGCCAGTGTACAAAAAGAATTTTCTACTGTGGAACAAACAATAGCGATTGTTATTGGAGGTAGATACATTTGCATATGCAAGAAAACAAAAGTTTTTTTTTTTACACCGTTCATGGGAACAAGTAATTGATTAAGCGTTTCAAAAACGCAAAATGTTTCTGTGAAAGGAGAAGAAATCCGATGGGTAATCAAAATTTCCTTAATTAAGTATGGAAATACGTCATTCCATTGACATTGGTCATTCTGACAATAATTTCCAAGCAGATGTTTAGGGCGAAGGAAAAATTGCCCAGACCAAACATCTAGTAGTGATTCAAACTATAGGCTACATCTGTCCTTACATCTGCAGCTGTCTGAAAAAGCGGGAAGAAGTTGAATCTGTACATACTAGCAAGGAGTTTTTTTTTGGTTTTATTTTAAACCTCCTAAATTGTAACTAATATACATAGTTATTACAGATGTAGTAAGATACCACATTCAATATCACCATGGCCGGTACTTGGCTTATAAGATATTTCATGCACCATCCGTATATAAGTGTCTCGAGACCACTGTGGTGTTGGTATGTAACTAAGTCCCCAGTTTTGTGGTAATTTGACGTTTGAACTTCCGAATGTCTACGACAGAACCCGAAGCCTGCACCGAAGACGAGTTCCAGTGCGGAAATGGCCGATGTATTCCGGACAGCTTCGAGTGCGACGGCGAGGACGACTGTCGGGACAACTCGGACGAGGTCAACTGCACCGGGTGTAGGAGGGGCAAGTTCATGTGCGAAGATGGAGGGTAAGGGTCAAGGGTCAAGTATGACGCGATGATGACGTAGAGGTTGTTTGTTAATGTAAACTCTGGCCGCTAGTTTTCACCAATTGCAATAGAAATTCTAACCCAATGTCATCTATTGAACTCAATTGCAAAGTTAGTTTATGGTAAAGGAGGAGGTAAACTAGAGTTAAGTATTTTTGCTACATATACTTCAGGCTTGCTATGTTAGTTTAGCGATTACGGGGTCTTTTTATGGATATGAATTGGTATTGAATTTTTCTTTTTATTTGAGTTGAATGTATGATAGTTGTGTGCCGATTTGTTAAAAATAGAGAGAACTCTAGCGACCCCAAAAAACACCCCTCCCAATAACATGGTATCGCGACGTCACAAAATCAAGATGGCGGCCACCAAACACGCCAACGGATCCAACAAAGGTTTGCTATGCAAACCTGTAAAAAATGTTTTCCGGGATTTCAGCTGTTTGCCGAGCATCTTCCGTTGCGACGGTATCGGCGACTGTGACGACGATTCCGACGAAACCAACTGCCGGTTAGGCTTCTTGGATACGATAGGCGGCGCTTCTGACGAGCTGACCACCACGCAGACCGTGCCCAGGCCTTCTTACCCCGTCACGCCCATCCCTCCGAGCTCAGTACTGGCGCCGGGGGTGATGATGGCGATCTGTACGGACCAGGAGTTCACCTGTGCCGACGGGAGCAGGTGTGTGCCCCGTCTGTTCGTCTGCGATGGCGAGTGGGACTGTACCGACAACAGCGACGAGAAAGACTGCCGTAAGAAACCTCCCTTGACTTTATTATCTCCATGAAAAATGGAGATATTGTTTTGGGTGTGTTTGTCTGTTTGTTTGTTTGTTTGTTTGTTTGTTTGTTTGTTTGTCTGTTTGTTTGTCTGTCTGTTTGTGTTTCCGCACCACTCCAGTCAGCACAACTCAAGTGCCTCTTGATGGATTACGACGATATTTGGTATGTGGGGAGGTGTTGTGAAGCCGAAATTCAAGGTCGATTTTGGGCCCCCTGGTATGTGACCTTGGTACTGCAGCAGAACTTCAATTTTTGTATCTTTTGACCTGGACGTGCTGTGGTCTTGATTTTTGGTGGCAGATAGCTTGTGATGTAATAAAGAAGTTTTTGACAGTTGACTGATGATTTCTCACTCAATCTAGCCCCAAAGACGTGTAGCCAGGACAAGTTCACGTGCGGTAGCGGAGACTGTATCCCTGAGGCCTGGGCTTGTGACCGGGATGTTGACTGTGCTGACGGTTCGGACGAGTCCGAGGATATGTGTCAAGGTAACGCTGTGATAACAGCTATCGGCATAAACCACCAAATACGAGGAGCATTCTTTCCTACTCAGTCTGGTAATTTCTTTGGCGTTTTTCACCTTGTTATCTCTATGAAAATTGAGATATTCTTTCGGTCTGTGTGTCTGTGTTTCCGGATTTTTGCAGTCAGCATAAGAACCTCCGAATGGATTGTGATGATATTTGATATGTGATTAGGTGTTGGGAAGGTAAATTTTGCCCCCCCCCCCCCTGGTTTGTGGCCTCGACACTGCAGCAGAACTTCCGTTTGTATGTTTTGACCTGAGCGTTCCATGGTCTTGTTTTTTTTGCCAGAAGATAACTTGTGATGTAAACAAGAAATGGTGTAGGTTTGGCCCCCTAGCCACTTCTCTGGAACTGCAGGGATGGTTTTTCGTCAAGTTTTGCCTTTCTTTCAAACTGCTCCGGAGGGGGGTTCTTTTACGGACGGTGTTAGACTAAAGAGAAAATACCAAATGGTACTCTCCAAGTAGAGGTCAGAGAAGACTTATCATATGTCCCGTATCCTGTTGATGGAGGTGCCAACAGAAAAAGGGGCATATGATAAAAAATTCACAGTCTTCTCCACCTCTGCTTGGAGAGTAACCAAATGGCACATCCTTTTTCCATTATTTCTGTACTCAAGTTTGTTCCTCCATGAATCTCCATAGTCTCTACCAGACTAACCGCGCCGGCTATAGGGAGAACATTTGCCGGGGGACTTTGGCCATGGAGGATAACATTCGCAACCGCAGTGTTGCAATATTGGACCCTATCTCCATAGCCGACCCTCTTTATACAGTTGACTCTATTTGGCCAATTTCTACTATTTTCCCAGCGACCCGCAGAGGCTGGTAGAGTCCAGAATCTCCAGACGACTGTCTGCTTTAACCGACTCCGTGGCCTAGACAACCGGCCTGACCGCCTAAGAGTTTCTTTAGTGTATTCAATGCACTGCTCGTTGGCTATATATAGATACACGTATTAAGATGTATTGTCTAGCGTACTGTGTGCCTAAATACCGTGCCTCGTAATGATTGGCTGTAAATTGTAATGTAATCAATGTTATTTACCATGTTAATGAATGAGGATATAAAATAATGCTTTGCACAGAGGCAGGGACTAGAAGACACAACACGGCTATTGTTACTCGCAGAAAACACAGAAGTGTTTTCGTTAAGTCAATGGAATGTACGCCAAAAATAGTTACTCAAGCAACTGGATAAAATTTCGAAACAGTCAGACGTTTCAGACAGCATCCGCTGTCTTTCGTCAGTGTCTGAAACGTCAGACTGTTTCAAAATTGTATCCAGTTGCTTGAGTGACTATTTTGGCGTATCTTAATACCTGGATGTCCAACCTTCATCAACGTATCAACGAATGTATTTTGAATGTATACTAGCTATTGCTGTTGTATGATATACATATACTAGTACAGTCAAGGTTGATACGGTAATACATTTTTTGCTCATTGTTTCCTTTATTTTCTATCACCACAGAGGGAAACTGTACCATGAAGGAATACCAATGTCAGAACTCCACGAAGTGTGTCCACCTAACCTGGTTCTGCGATGGCGACAAAGACTGTCCTGAGGGAGAGGACGAGGAGGATTGTGGTAAGTTTGAACGTCTTTGTTTTGCTTCCCACATTGTTAGCTGACCCCAAGCTTACCCTGGGTTACGGATTGCAAAAGAGTCAGCAGACAATTCTATCTAGAAAAAAATCATGACCACCCATCAAGCCCTTCTTGAGTTATTCCTTTTCAGAGTTTGAAGCAAAACCTGCTCCTGTAGTTCCGCTAGGGGGGCCAAAACCTATACCACTTACTCTTTGTCCAACGAGCTATCTACCACTCAAAAATCAGGACCATAGCATGCCCAGAACACGAGATATCAAAACAGGAAGTTCCTCTGCAGTACCGTAACAAGCCGCTAGGGGACCCAAAATCTAATCATTTCCATGTCTCATCAAGACCTGCCTACCTACCAAATATCAAGACAATCCATCGAAGCCTTCTCGAGTTATGCTGTTCGGTACACACACACAAACGCAAACGCTACCCTATGCATAACCTTCTCGGCGAAGGTAATTAGAATACAAACAATGGGCCCCGATTCGGCACCGTAGTGGTCCTCAAGATGGGAAGGAACAACGTCTTTAAAGCATTTTAATCATGCCACTTTCCTCTGTTACTAAGATCTTATTTTACTTTTTGATATAGACCAACAAGAGTCCGCGCCATGCTCAGACGGAGACTGGCGCTGTGATGCAGGAAAGTGCATTTCCGCTGGGTGGCGCTGTGACGGCGAACAGGACTGTATGGATGGAACCGACGAGGAATTCTGTCACGTCCGACTCCGTGCGCAGAACACAACATCACTGGACCTCCCGACACCGGGCAATATAACGCTTGGAGTCAATGACACTGGTAGGACACATTTTTTTGTGTTTCTAAAGTTTAAACAAATGTTTAATCAATTGTCAAGATACACTTTATTCACTGTCCATGGTCTTTCGCGTTCAGACCACAGCCCATAAACGATCTACGTTTTCCTTTGAGATACAAGACTAGTGCACGGCATTCCACATATTCTGCGAAGCAACTTTAAGCAAGTGTTATTCCTTCTTTTTAGAAATACAGCACCGCCCCCCCCCCCCAAACGCACGAGAGACCGTAACAGCTGTAACGTGTGCAGTCTAAACAGTCACAAGTGTGCTGCATGTGGTTGAGACGCGTTCAACCTAAGATATGTTTTCTTCTGTCAATGTCGATGATAGAGTCTTATTTCTCCTAATGCCTGCTTTGATACCATTTACCGGTCTCTTGACCGGGGACGGTTGCTGGGATTCTAAATAGCTACGCACACTGTAGTTCGTTCCATCTATGTGTCTCCGAAAGTTTTCTGGGTCCGTTGAAATATAGCCGACCATTTCTTATCTCGAATCCTTGAAGCGACAAGATCATTTGTCATGATCGAGTCAGGTCAGATGTCCAAGGTCAGGTCACCCTGCAATGTTAGACGTGTGAGATTCTTCTGTCCAATAATGCTCTCCGTACTCTTTAAAGCATGGAGCAGTTTGTAAGAAGTCGTTAGCAAAACGTCGTTAGTTCAAACATCATGGTACGAGTATCGTAGTCAAGGATATAGTCTCGACTTCTTGTAGGAATGTAGGATTGCATGGGCTAAGCTATAGTCAGGTTTATCAGAACGCTAAAGGAATGTACATCTTTAGTGCTGAAGTGATGGAATTTACTTTCTGTATAACTAAATATGGTATTTCTATTGTTAGTATACAAAGTACAATCTGCGATTAAGTGCACTCCATCTTCTACCGTATTTGAGGTCCAAAATTGACAGATTCTTTCGTCTATATAATTATATGCGAGGTTCAAATTACAACTATAGTAAACGCGATTGCCAAGTGGCAATCAAGTTGGGAATGCGTCAACAAAAATCGCAGTAGCATTGGTTTAGCTTACAGAATAGCTTCTCCCAACGGCCATATTTTGTCCAACATAAAACACTGTGCCAAGCAGATATTGGGATGGGAATCGTAACATTTCTGACTGCCGTATTTCTGAGACACAACCCCATAAGGCTTGACCCATGTACATGTACATGCCAGTCATAGAACACTTTTTTTTACCATCAGAAACACATCTTAGTGTATTCGCTCCTGTAACGTGGCATGTAGCGAGGTTTTGTTTCTTTTCTTTCCACCTGTTGTCGAACGAAAATCCTCCCCTGATCCTTCCAAGGAAGCGATGCAGGACGAGTCTAATTATGGAAAGATAAACATCGTCAAGGGGAGTACACAACAAGTCAGGTATGCCACGAAGTAAGGGGCCGCCGGCGAGAATAGCAGTCCTTTTCCTGTAGGTTATCTACTAGACTTAGGGCCCTCCACATACCTGAAAGTTCGCAAAGTTTTCGTCCAAAGTTTGGACTAGTTTGAGCCTTGTTTTGATGGTTGTTATCTTTGATGCGACTTTCAAGAACGTTTAGCTGGAAGACTGACGGATTTAAGTCATTTTTGTCAGCAGTTCGGACAGATAAAACAGGGTTAATCTACTAATAACAGGTTTAGTCGAAGGCACGTTTAGATGACATCGTAAAGCCTGCACAGTGTTTCATCATGTAGCGAGATGTATCGTTGACTCTGATTGGCTGATCTCTAGTTCGTGAAATCACCACTAGGCGTGACCTTTCCCTCCAGCATGTTCTATTTGTGAAGTAGAACTGGCAATTTCTCAAGGTCACTCGTCACCTGTTTACGAAAGAACGCCCCCAGCGAGTAGTAAACAGAGCGCGGTACGACAGGATTTCTCCACCCGGCTATCACGCAATCTCGTCACTTCCTGCACGGTTTCCTGGCGCGATTTCCCCGCGAAACGGCGGAAACCGACCTGTCTGCGTCGTCCGGTTTTATCAGATGTATGTCTGAAAACATTGAGATAACAACAACTAAACAAAGATGGAGAATTTCATCAGGGCTTGACGTGAAAATTCTCTGAGAGTTCTGGGATAAAGACAATGGCGTACATAGTTGACGCCCTTGGAAGTAAATGTGCTAGACGCAATATTACTGTTAAGAATAACTATCTACGGAAAGAGACGCCGCCTTATCGCACAACACAAGCATCTATATGACTATCAGCTACTTAGTACAAGCAGACAGTTAGCATATTTGCTCCACGCTTTGTCGCTCGGTCGGGGCAAATATGACTAAGCCTCCATTTCTTTACTGTTAAAGAAACATCCCCACAAGTCTTCTCGCATTTGATTTAACCCCACTAACATGTGCGGTATTTTGTAGTAATCAATTTGGCTATAAATCTTGCAGAGCAGAAACCTTGGCCTCAAGTATTACATTTCTGTTTCAATGTATGCAGAGTGGAGTCCGGAATAGGGATTGTTAAAATTTGCTTATGCAGCAATGTATGCGAAGATAGGATCAACTTTTATCAATGGTGTTGTTTCGCACGGCTATTCATGATAAGCCCTTATTACACACTTCAGGTAGTAAGAAAGAGCGGGAAGAGATTTTGATTAGGTTATTCAATAGGTGTACTGTCACACCTGTATTTAGGTATCTGATGCATATCGTCATTTTCTGAGAACAATGGAAGGTGAATCCCTAAGGAATCTTGGTATGGAATTACGTCACATGTCAGTTCCTTTGCTTCCTGATCGCACGGAATTCCTTGTATTTTTTCCCAGCTCGCGCCGTTACTCAAACGTCACATCACACAACTTCACACAGAGCCGCCTCAGCCAAGGCCCCACAGGTGGCACTTTGTACGCGCGGAATGTGCCTCCTTTTAATCTCGTTCCCATTTATTGAAAACGCTGCGTATTGTCCGTACAGTGAGCCGCATAAAGACTACGATTTAACAATTACACGGTCCTGGTGATCTTTTGAGTGGGACAATGGTAAATGTCGCAGATTTCTCCATCCCTTAAAGCCACAATTCTTAAAACATTCTGAGTGATGATAAGTTAGAAGGAGCCGAAAGAGCATAAAACGGTGGTTTTGATTGGTGGAGAGGCGAGCCGTTGGTATGACCGAGCGTAAGAAGGGCGGTGAATGGGCTGTGTGTGAGGGCCCGTAGAGAAGCATGCATATATTACACGGGGCTCATCAGACAATAAAAACTAGCACTTCCGACGGGGCCTTTGTCCGGGTTGCATTCTCATGGTGATTGCCTGTGCGTCGGACCGACATACGCGTGGTACACGCCAAGAACTCAGCCATGGCGCCGGAAAACACCCTGGTTTTGGTCGTCTGGGCGCTTCTGATGCGTCATGGGGCGTCGCAAGGTGAGTTTCAAGTCACCTGGTTGTGCTATCAACACCGTTCAGCTTAGCGCGGTCCATGTTTACTGAGCAAAGCATACCTAATTGTTGAACCCGCATTGTTAAGTTGGTGACCTTGCGGTTGTGGTACTAACCCCCCCAAATGGAAGAACAAGTCTTGTAATACAAATCAGATCGCCTCTCTGTGAAACGATTTACCGGTAGCAAGTCAAATGTCATGGAAACTTTAGTTCCACGTTTGGTGGGTGCTTGGCCCTGTGAACTCTATGCACACGGAGCGCATCTTAACAGTCTTTTCAGAGGAAAGCTTTATAGATAGATCCTTAGAGAACCGTATAACGTCGGGAATGTAATTATAGGGTTACTGAGTCCAGCATGGTGGTAGTACGGGTATAATTGTACGCTACACAGCAGTGTTGTGGTTCTTGAGACGACGTTTATCATTATGCACAGAAAGGATTCATGGCACATCACTCCAACACGACCTAGACAAACCGACCCCTGTCGGCACTTTGCAACAATTTGTTCCTGACTTTTAAATCGCTTTGCATACATCGTGGCGGCATTGTAATCCCACCTCCCCCACGAGAGACCACAGACTTTCAAAGACTGAAAGGGGGATGGCTAGGGCGCTACTTATTAGGATAATTCCGTGGTAATTAGGGGATGATAATGGGCATAAATTGATTTTTATGGACACCATTTGCAATTAGCGACGAATTAGCAAAAGAAAGGTAGGCGCTGTCGGTGGTGTATTGTTGTTATAAACGTCTGTTTATTGAACCACTAGGGCCCTACTACCAGTGTATTAGGAATGTGTAGTATGTGATCCTCGCACAGAATGTCGGAAACTATTCGTCTTGTGCTAGAAGCAGCCACAGTTAACGAAGTTTACTGTTTACAGAAGGAGATATAATGTTGTTTAGGTGGTAAACACCAAAAGAACACTAGAGGTAAGGCAATACGTCTGTAGAACTATTTCCCGCGGCCTCTCAGTCGCAACCATGCGTTTACAACCACAGGAAAACGGCTTAAACTCAAAATGATACACTAGGGATAAAAAGGGACAGATTTGGAAAGGCGCTACCGGCAAGGTTATCCTATAACGAACAGTTGTTCTCTCAGAGAAAAAAATCCATGTACCATAGCGTATTGTATGACAGCCAAGTATCCACACATGCACCTCAAAATATTTGCGTGTGGGGGAAATCGAAAAATCACATGGGAAAAGAAAATCAGACGATCTTTTGATGTTTAGGGGAACATTCTTATTACGTACTAATCACAACGGCTTGTTCCCGCCAAAACCTTGGGGTTATCCGTTCCGGCATCTCTGCCCCGGATAAGGTGAGTACAGTGAGCGGGAACATCTGGTGAAAAAGTCGTCCAATTATTGAGCGTTTTCCCCCTGCGGGAGTTAGTGAGTACGAGCGCCTGTGCCTTTACAACGGTATTGCAGGTATAAGAAATCTCAGATGGCAGCCATGATACACAACAGAGGTGACCTTTTAGGTCAGGTTTGTCAAGATCTGTCATCAGACGACAATATCGTGGTGACAAGGCTTCAGCTGGACTCCCGCGCTTTTGCACAACACCAGAATTCCGTAAAATAACGACAGCAACGATATATCGGTTCGACGTTCCCTCCGCAGCTGCTACTTGTATTCCAAACACGTTTCTTCCTTCATCTTGATTGATTGATAGATTGCATTGACAGGTCAATGATATACTAGTAAATCTAATCAAGCTTGGACGTTTCTTGACCAGATTATCTTTTCTCTTGCCTTTTTCTTTCCTTGTATTTTTTTCCTACACGAGTTTTAAGTGACTTCTGAAAGCAGACGTTGAGGAAAAAAGTTCACAAAACAGTTGCAGATAGGTGATCGTCATGTCCTTATGCATAATCATGAGCTGCGAAAGAATGTGGCTAATTAAGCGGAATGAATGAGACCCTTTTTCCAACGCGATGTTGATTCTCGCATGAGCCCATGTCTGTGCATTAACAACAGGGGTTAGTCCACATAGCCTCCTGTGCAGGCTTCCTATAACGGCGGCATATATATTGGGGGGGGGGGGGTCTCTAATGCCGGCAAGGGAGTTGTGTAGCCGAGGGAGTTGTGTAGCCGAGGGATAACGGCGCGCCCCTCGGCTACACAACTCCCTCGGCTACACAACTCCCTTGCCGCCGTTATAGGAAGCCTGCACAGGAGGCTAAGTCCACACACAATGCCGGCAATCAGGCGACATGCTTGTCGTCAGTAATCTGTCTCAGTCCCACATCCCCAAAGCAAAACGCTTGTTTGCAGACGGAACCACCAAACCCTTTGATCCGATAGAATGTAAACTTCCCCAGCAATGATTCTAATCTGAGGGGGATGTTTTTAACTCGGGTGGTTTTCTGAGGTTTGTGGTAAGGTGAGAGTCTTGGTGGGTATATATCTCTCGGCAGTGTGTTTACCCATGTGTGTTGCGAACCGCACACCTGTCGGTACTTATAACGTGGATGGTGGCGGTCTAGTCTGGAAATGGGCGGGAAGGATGAGAAAAATGACAAGGCGTACCACTGGCCCCGTGGACAAGATCGGCAGATATCATTCTAAAAGTCCAATTCCGTGGTACTTACTGCAGCTGACTGTTGATCACGTCATGCCTTCTGTTCTACATCAATAGTCTCAGCGGACCACTTTACACCTCAGTTTTCAGCGGGTTTCAATCGCAAATGTCCAAAAATCCCCAGAAAGGTTTGCGGTACCGTACGCAATGGCAATCGCAGGCTAGGCAAGCTCGGCACAAGTCTTGCAAGTGCAGAACTGGCCTCCTTTGTCTTATGCCATTCAGAGTCAGATTTTGAAACGATTTAAGACAAGCCAATAATCATATTTTGTCTGTGCAAAGCTAAGCATATCCCTTTCTTTTACAAATGTCAGTCAATATGAACGACGAGGCAGCTTGTCACAACATCCCCGCCCCTGTAGTCATTTCCCATTACGGTGGATCTGGAGTTGAGGTCTAGGTTATGTACACACACGTGCAGGTTACAGGCAGGGTTTAGCGCGGACAACTCTCTTATCTAGGCCCTGCCAACTGACAATGTACATAACACACGTCTAGACAAGGTTTTCAACACTTTTTCCACGTCTTGATCAGTACAGGGATGGAGTCTATGTTCTCGGTGTGTGTAATTGTTTGGACGGTGTGTGCGTAGTCTTTTTAGTAATAGGAGGTGAAGGGGAATATGGTCATGAAGATCAAAGTTCCCGGAAAGGCAGGAAGTATAGGGCTGAGGTGGTAGAAGTAGTTGTTGTACTGTGAAGATCAACACGTGATAGTGTCAACTCGGATATGATGTGCCCAGTACATGTAAGGTCTTCTAAAGTGAGGTTTTTATTTTCCCTGTGCCTTTGCCAAGTAACCGAAAGGATACATTTAAGGGCATCATATTTCATTTCATAATCGGTTTGGATTTGAATCGTGTTTTAGTGTTTTATGGCTCTTAAATACATATGTTTGTTGTACAGCTACAATATACTACATTTCAGAAAAGCCAGGAAAGGCTCTTTTGGTATTGATATTTCTATGTAACGTCCGACTTATTTTGATTATGAGGTAGATATTAACCAATGCATCTAGGTAAACATGTCACAACGACATTGCACAATGTAGCCTTGTTCTTCTACACGTCGATAGGATATTAGAAAAGCATCCTAGACAAAGATGTAAAGCCCGCTTATTACTTTAAATCCACGGTATAATGCAACCAGATGTCTTCTATTAGAAACGCCCCCACGAACAAGACAAAATCCCGACGGCTAACGGCTCTTTATTAACACCTAATAGAGGGGCCGCGATGTCAATGTAGGTCACCTGGAAAGACATTTGATCCTCTGATTCTGGACTACAGCAACATAGGGGCGTAGATAAACCGACAATCGACAACGGTCTACGACAATCTGTTCCGTTTCAAGACAGCTGAATCAAGTTGTACGAGATATCCACGACTGTCTTAGGATGCCCCCAATGTACTGTTGTAAACCAGGGCTTTGACAAAGAACGCTGTTACATGTAACATGTTATACAGTAGACCGTGCCCGGGCACACGAAGTAAAACGAGGGTTGTTCCTACAGTGTATACTACTTGTATATCATAGTCAAAGCATAGGCGCTCGTATGACGTTGTTTAGAACTGATACTACTATATACATAACACTTGTGAAGTTGTGGCGTTATATATATATGGGGCGAGAGAGAGGAAGAGAGAGGGAGAGAGAGAGAGCGTATATTTACACATATATAGTTTACTAGGTGCATTGAACGCAGGCGAAAGTAGAAAGACTGGAACGTTTTTCACGATCAGGTACGGTGACCATCATGGTAAGGGCTGTTGAGCTTTAAGCCACTTTTACACGCGGGCTTACTCACCAAAGATGTTACCATACTTCCGCCAAACATGGGATCAAACCACGCTGTAACACTGTAACTGTTCTACGTCTCGGGATCTACCTTTCTTCCATTACCAGGCTTATCACAAAGCTTGTCAAACCCCCGTCCACACGGCCCGCTAGTTCGAGTATTCAGACTATTCAGCGGGGGTCAGTAGGGTTCACGGTCAAAGCGATCTGTTAGAAGCCAATAAGATCAAGGTCGGCTTGAAATAGAACATTTGTCGCTTCTTAATCTCTATATGATCCGTGACTTTCTGTAACAACAGTTTGCGTTTCTCATGTTTAAGCTGCTTTGACGCACGGCTTTTGATAGTCCGTGCGTGCTGGTGGTAACGAGCGGAAATTGCTAGATTGTAATTGCGCGCTTCCCCTAAATATCGCTAGATGGCGCAACTGTAGCATGCATTTGCTTCTGAGACCACCTGTGTGATGAAGGATGCACAGTCTTAAATATTTGAAGAAGAGGATGATCTAGGCATCCGCACTTTCGGAATTCTACATAATTTCAAGTCTTTGCAAGGAAATCTAAGAGATTTGCAGCTGAACATTAAGTCTGTGACACCAGAAAGTGGTATGGCCTTTAGTTTACCCCATTGGTCTAATTCTAAATCGGTAGTCTAAATCGGTAATCCTATCTTCTATCCCTTCTAGCCATCCCGGAGGTTGGACAGTTTGACAAACCCGGGGTGTGTCCTCAGCTGGGATTCCCTCTCCACCAATCAAGTCCCTCCTGTTCACGTGACGCATGCGTGTCAGACTTCCACTGCCCGGGCGATCTGAAGTGCTGTGTGAACGGCTGTGGAGGCACCATGTGTGTGGACCCCAGTCCGCAACCTACCACACTGTTTGAACAAGGTAAGAACTAATTCACATTATAACTAGAGTTAAGTAGAGTTACATATTCTTCAGGTTTGCTATGTTAGTCTAGCGATTACGGGGTCTTTTTATAGATATGAATTGGTATTGATTTCTTTTTGTTTGAGTTGAATGTGTGATGGTTGTGTGCCGATTTATTAAAAATAGAGAGAACGCTAACGACCCCCAAAACACCACTCCCAATGAAATGGTATGATTACCCTGCAACGTCACAAAATCAAGATGGCGGCCACCACACATGCCAACGGATCCAACAAAGGTTTTGCTACGCAAACCTGTAACTATTCTGTAGCCTGCGATTTTTCTATATCTAATGCAGTCACATGCGTCACTGGTCAATGTAGCCTCAATCATATAATATTAACCCTAATTTCTGTAGACTCTGAAGTCACTGTTGCACGTTTAAAAGAAGTATACCAAGTCCTCGCAGTGGCGCCCTATTTGATTTAAAAGGTTGTATACGACAACTAGCGCCTCTCATGGGCCCCAATAATAATTTCACAGCACTTTCGTGAAGGTTTTCAACCACAATATCATTGTCTTTTTCTTACATGATTTCTTGTTTTTGTTTGTTTGCATTGTAACAGAGGCCGGTTGCGCCAACTACGACTGTGGCATGCAGGGCGCGTACTGCTCCGGGATTGTCGCCGGGTCGGCGCAGTGTTACTGTCGGCCACGGTCGGAATGTGAGGCTAAAGATGTGAGTAAAAAAGCCTTGCGAACTGTTCAAATGTGCGAAAGTACTAGATCAGGACTCCGACTGGTTTTCAAGGGGTGTTAGGAAGGCAATCCAAATCCGCAGACAACGCAGTACCTTATAAAGGGACAGGGGGCGTCACTATCTCAAGCCTGTATATAACTGTCTCTTGTCATGTGATGATCAACATCAAGTCACGTGACAAGAGAACTCCAAGACGAGATCTGACTGTATTAGGGTTGAAGAAGAGACAGAGCGTTCGTCTCGAAAGCTTCCCAGAGCAAACTATTTATGTTGTGTGTAAGTTTTAAATATTTGTCAAAAGTATGTTCAAATGTTATCAAGTGTATGTTGTGCACCTTTAAATAAATCAGCTTTTTGAAAGTACGACTGCCAGTTATATTACGACCAGTGTGGCAACCGCGCCACCTAGAGACTCATTAGAATGATGCAGGTTGCACGTTGATATCATGTGATGAATATTACGTTTTGTTGCTAACGCCTCCCGCTTTTCCAGACTGTTTGCGACAAGTACGGCACGATGTACCCCAGCATGTGTCACTTTGAGGCCTTCGCCTGTGAGTGGGGCTTTCCCATGGAACCGGCACCCTGTCAGGACTACAATGTGCAAGGTATACTCATTACATAACCCAAGCAGTATTATATTAATATGCCCCTGCAGTTACAAAAATGCCACTAGGCGGGCAAATCTACACGCCTTAATCTCCACCCAAAGAACTATCTACCACAAAAACCGTGACTATAGCTTGTCCAGAACACGAAGACATAACCTTCTTGGCGAAGGTATTTAAATTAAGAATGTAGTACTCGCTACACTGAAGATATGTGGTAGATATAGAGACATGGTTCGTATGTCAAATTTATCGTCATTCAATGTTTGCCTTTGCAGATATCTTCAAGTGTAAGAACGGGATCCGTTACGTCCTGAAGCCCTACATCTGCGATGGGAAAGCGGACTGTTTCGACGACTCGGACGAAATCGGCTGCCGTAAGACTAAGTTTTTACTTTCTGTATTTCCATATCTTTTATCATTGTGTCTTCGCTATACCTGTACTTGCAATGGTCGCAAACTTAACCTTGTATTGTTTATGTTGTTCCTATAGCGTTCAAGGAACCCCCACCACCATCTCCCACCTCCACCGTGTGCAACCTTCCTCTGTACCGAGGCACACCGTGCGCGAACGCCACCCCGCGGCTGAGATGGTATTTCAACTCCAAGAAGCGCACCTGCCTGACGTACATGCACGAGGCCTGCGGGCAGAATGCTAATTCCTTCGGCACTCGGGACGAGTGTTTGGAGAACGTTAACGCCAAGAGATGTGTTGGTAAGTGTTGACGAATTACTGTCGTTATTTTAAATTCAGTAAAACACTTTCATTATCCGGCAACGTGCTATAATTAACGTTGTAGTTTTTTTAGCGAAGCCTCTGGGGCGGGGCAAAAACACTCTCTGATACGTTTATAATTTTCAGTGAAGCAAACATACAGCCAGCGGATACCGGACCTGTCACAAACCACAGCATCGCCCGCTAAGGATCCCGAGGTCGTTTGTAACCTGCTGAAGGACCGAGGTCCGTGCCGAGGGCGACAAAAGAAGTACTACTACCTGTCCACACAGAACAGATGTGTGCGCTTTACGTACGGAGGCTGCGGCGGCAACGACAACAGATTCCACACCTACATGGAGTGTATGGACTTCTGCAATGGTAAAGCAATCACTTACCCATACAGAATTACCATATGACATTCTGTATGATTTCTCTAGTAATTCCATTCCAGGTGTTTTGAATATATTAGTTTTAAGGCAACGCCATATAGATCAGTATTGAAATAGAATTACGTGAGAACCTGAGTGAGTTTTAGATTCAGACCAAAAATGGGTGAATTTTTGCCATTCCTTGTCCAGTGATTGGAAGGAATATTAGAGATTTTTTGTGCTACAAATACTTCACGTTTGCAATGTTAGTTTTGCGATTACGGGGTCTTTTTATAAATATGAATTGGTATTGAATTTTTCTTCTTATTTGAGTTGAATGTGTGATAGTTGTGTGCCGATTTGTTAAAAATAGAGAGAACGCTAGCGACCCCCCAAAACGACCATCCCAAGAAAATGGTATGGCGACCCTGTGACGTCACAATTCAAGATGGTGGCCACCACTCCAACGGATCCAACAAAGGTTTTGCTACGCAAACCTGTAATTAATAGCCCTTTCAACTCAAACGTAGTAACTACCGAAATTCGTCTGCTTCGCCTCTGAGGCGTTGCAAATGATAAAACCGGCGTGTTGAAAAAGCATACTAGAAGTAACGCCATCTTTGATATGGGAAACTTTCCCCCTAGACCCCCGGACGAAGTGTCAGCGCCAGCGCACCAAGGCCGCTAACGCCGGGCTGCAGGTCGGCATGTTCATCCCGGAGTGCCGGCCTGACGGGGCGTTTGAGGAGGTCCAGTGTCACGGCAATACCGGACACTGCTGGTGTGTGGACCGGGAGGGGGAGGAGCTCCCCGGGACACGGGTGGACAGGGGCTTCACCCCCACCTGTTCAGGTCAGGCACACGGTGATTAGACTTGTTGTGCCGAGAAAGGATTGACGTTGTTCTACCAAACATGTCGATCAGCATAGCCTCTACCAGGCTCCAGAGGCGACTGGAAAGAGTAGAAACTGGCCAAATAGACAGAAAAACATGAAAGAGGAGTTAGTCTGCTATAGGGGTACAGTTTGCCGCCGTGGATGGCATATTGGACCCTACCTCCGTAGCCAACTCCCTTGGCATACTATTCACTCTATTTGGCCAATTTCTACTATTTTTCCAGCCATCCTGCGGGGCCTGGTAGAGGCTAGATCAGCAGACACGTCTTGCTCAATGTCACTGACGAAAAGCAGTCAATGCTACTTGAAACGTC
This sequence comes from Branchiostoma lanceolatum, assembly GCF_035083965.1. Classification (NCBI taxonomy): domain Eukaryota; kingdom Metazoa; phylum Chordata; class Leptocardii; order Amphioxiformes; family Branchiostomatidae; genus Branchiostoma; species Branchiostoma lanceolatum. The sequence goes on from NC_089729.1 coordinate 17,137,602, forward strand.
TGACCTTTTCCGAAATCATATCCAGTTGCTTGAGTAACCTTATGTCTAACCTTTGACGAATATGTTGCTCTGATTATTGCATGAAGCGCCATTCACGTTCATTCATTTATCATGGGTGAAAGATATCGAGCCATATCATATTTGGGCAGGTAGAAGTCCTAAAGCCTATATGACTGAAAATGTAAGAAAGAATACAGGGTAAAACGTTTCTCTTTCATCTTCAGAGATTCTATAGAGAATGAAACATTGCTAATTTACGAAAAATGGTAGAACCGTGACTGTATATGTGTTGGTATCTATCAAAGCGAACCAAACTAATGGAGAAACATTTCTTATCTATACCAAATACAGCCGAGAAGGGCAAGTGTCACGTCGACAGAGGACTGGCCATCGATGTCGGGCTAGGCCCCGGGGCGTACGTGCCGCAGTGCCGGGAGGACGGGACCTACGACCCGCTGCAGTGTCACGGCAGCACCGGCGAGTGTTGGTGCGTCTCCGAGCAAGGGGACGAGATCTCAGGAAGCAGGGTGTCGCCGGGACAACTCGTTCCCAACTGCGGCGATCTATCAGGTAAGTGAACAAACACGCACGTTTCATATCTTCTTATAAAGACTTCATATCATCTTTTATGTCTTCGTAGATACTCTGCGTATTTCTCCCCAGAGATGATAGAAATTATAAAATCTGAAGGAAATTTACGACGATTGAACTTGAACTCTTAGTTCGGACAAAGCGCCCGCAGTCGCAATGTGAGCAGGAACAGCAGGCGGTCCTAGCGTTCGCCCAACCGGGAGCGTACGTACCTCAGTGCCGGGACGACGGCTCCTTCTCCCCCGTACAGTGTCACGGCAGTTCCGGTCACTGCTGGTGCGCCGACCAGTTCGGGAACGAGGTGGCGGGAACGAGAGTCCGCCCGGGAGAGAACCCCAGATGTTCAGGTATCAGCCGCTAGAGGACGCCCCTGTACGCTAACCCGCCCATCTCACCAACTTGCTGCCGCTTCTCATGGATATTAACAGCCAGCATAACTATACCCTACAACTCGCCGTCCAACCCCAACCCCATCCGTTGCCCGATTATAACGGCTACTCACCGCCATAACACCAGCTTAGCTTAGAATCTGCCCCCAAAGCTCTGCAATGTTTGTGAATGCACACTGGCTAACACCATGATAAACCAAATTTTTCTTTCGTAGATTGAAGCATATATCTAGATATTATCAGCTAATTCTAACGCATCTGCTTTGCTTCACTCTTGCTTAGCCGTATTCCACATTCGTCTATCTGCTTCAAAGTCTGGTCTTTTTAACAGCCTTTATTGGGATTTTAGCAATAAAAGAAACAACATTACACCGTTATGTTACGACGCGGTCACATTCGTCGTAAGTCGTCGTACGAATTTGAAGTCGTAGAATTTTCAAACAGGCTGTGAAATAAACAACAGCGACAAGGATGTAAGACAACATCTTCCTTAATTTTGTAGGACAAACGTACAACTATCCCAAGAATGCCTTCAGTTTGCTATCGTACGACGATCGTACAACAAATGTGACCGGACCCGTAGCCTAGCTTTTTGTTTTTGTTTTTGTTTTTGTTTGTTTGTTTGTATGTATTGCATACCCGGTAAACCGCATCAAGGCGTAACGCACCAGGTTTGTACTGAAGAGTACAAGCTGCATATCCGGACAGATTTATATCACACACACACCGGGAAGGACCCTTACTCTTTTCGATAAGTGTGTTGGGCTCTTTAACGTGCTTGAGGCATGGCTCTCCTCAAATACGGGACCTCCATTTAACGTCCTATCCGAGGGACGTCCCTAACCTAAGCTAGGTACTCATTTTCACCTGAGTAAAGTGGGGAAAGTCGTGTAAAGTGCCTTTCCCAAGGGCACAACGTCAACGGGACAAATCAGGGAACCCCGGATTCGAACCCGGGTTCTGAGGCCAAACACCCTGCCACTACGCCACCGCGACCCCACTAGCTATATAGTAAAGACAATGATCTGTGATTTGTTTTCCTTCAATCACAGCCGAGGCTCCAGTAACGGAAGCTTCGCCCCAGACCAAGTGTCAGGAAGAGCGGGAGGACGCCAACAGCCGCGGTCTGCTGGCGGGCGTGTACGTGCCGCAGTGTACGGAGGAGGGGCTGTACAACCCCATCCAGTGTCACGGCAGTACCGGGCAGTGTTGGTGCGTCAACGAAGCTGGGGAGGAGATCATGGGAACGAGAGTCAAAGCAGGGGAGTCACCGAACTGCTCAGGTCTGTCGATACCGTAAAGAATTCTTTACACAATAAAAATACACAGGCCAAATACATAAACCAAAACTGAGAAAAATTAATATATTTAGAATTGACATGACTATCAGTAGAAAAAAAGAATCTCCGTATATCTGTCAATCAAAATGTATAGTATTACATGCAAAAACTTCGACCAACAAAATGGCGGACGCACGTGACCAGTCACGTGTCTATTGTCACTCTTGAGTTTGAAAATCAAGAGAGATAAAGGACATTTCAATGTTTTTCTCAGGAACCCCGGAAAGCAAGTGTCAGCTAGAACGAGAAGAAATGTTGAGTGAGGGACCACTCCTGGGCGCCTACATCCCGACATGCGCAGAGGACGGCAGTTATGACGTCATCCAATGTCACGACAGCACCGGCCACTGTTGGTGTGTGGACCGAGAGGGCGAGGAGATCCTGGGAACGAGAGTAGGGCCTCGGGAGGATGTCGTCTGCGAAGGTGGGGCCAGTATAGATTATGCTAATTAATGTAAAAAAATAGTTCCTGTAATATGAAAGACCAACAGTTTTCTCAGACTTCCAAGGTCACTGTCCTAATTATAAATGTGTTTCTCTTTTCAAATTCCCAGATGACGTAACAACACCTAAACCGGATGTCAAAGAGGGCAACATGCCGCTGGGAAGCGAAACGGAAGGTATGGGAACAGCTTCACGCCACTGTTTCACGCCTTCGTGTTTGTTATCGGCGTTTTCTTGCATTGTTGTGTGAAGCAGTCATACCCTCATTTAAGGCACTTCGATTTAGTCCATTATTAGGTGGTGTAGAAAGTCACATGCTCGTTCCTCAGAAGTTAACGGTTAAAGCGTTATATTTTCGTTCGTCCAGACGTGACAGAAGCGCCCGAACCGGCCGTGACAGTCAGATCATCAGTGACGGTGAAAGCAGAGACACCAAAGAACGAGACAGAGAAGTTTCTGCCCCCCGAGAAGGGACTGCAGGACTTCCTGAACCTGACATGTCGTGACGCTAGGCGGCGCGCATTACGACTCTTCTGGTACAACTTCACTACAGCTGACGAAGGTGGGTCAGAAATAATCTCCAAGCAGATCTACACGGGGCGCTGAAAATCGTATACTAGTATGCTAGCCAGAGAAGCTCCAGTCAGCCAGATAAGCTCCAGTCCACCCCGTTTCCTACGGGGCTGACTGGAGCTTATCTGGCTGACTGGAGCTTCTCTGGCTAGCATATACGATTTTCGGCGCCCCGTGTAGATCTGGCTGACTGGAGCCTCTCTGGCTAGCATATACGATTTTCGGCGCCCCGTGTAGATCTGCTTGGAGAGTAGGTCAGAAATAATAGCAAATCACTTGATACGACATTTTGAGATAATGAATGTTTGATTGAGAGAACTTGCACGAACTGACAATGACAGTCAACTGACTAAATTGGTGTCAGATTTACATAAGTATCAACATCAATCAACTGGGTAAACTCTGGTAGCATATTTAAAGTCATCAAAAGTTTATAAAAAGGAGCGTATTCAAAAAACGGAATGCAAGAAGACAACAGGGAACAGTGCGACATTCAGACAGAATTTTTGTGGCGGAAGGCTTGTGTGAAAACGTCGGTGGACTTTATGTAACATTTTGGCCTTTTTTTTCCTATTACGTTTTTTTTTTGGGGGGGGGGGGGGTCAACCTTCCCGGCGTGACGATTGTCACCTTCCTCAAGGTTCCGATGAATTTTTTTTCCATTTTTCCATTTCCTTACGATTATTCCTATCTTTTAACACTTCGCAGTGAGCTACATCCCCACATGTACGGCAGATGGGAAGTTCTTCCCCATGCAGTGTTACGGCGCGTCCGGCTACTGCTTCTGCGTGGACGAGTCGGGAAAAGAGATCCCGGGCACCGTGAGCGAGCCTGGCGCCAGACCGGTCTGTTCAGGTAGAGTGCGACTAAACAATCCATACCCTATATATAGTAGACAAGTGCAATTTTCGAAATATTTTCAATTCGATCATATTATCAATTAAGGGCTCGTTCCTAAGGCGTCACAAAAACAAACAATATCTTTGATTATTACAGAGTATCTTCTACGCTTTAAATTTGAAGAGCTCGGGAACGAAAATCAACTGTAACGTCAAATAGATCTTAGTGATACTTACAGACGTTTCGCTATGCCATATTCGGGGACGTGTGGATGTGTATCTATGTATATTATATGTATTAGTATATGTATATGTATATTTATATATACAGTCAAACCTGCCTATAGCGGTCACTCAAGGGACTGGCCAAAATCGACCGCTATGGACAGGTGGCCGCTCTATAGAAACGGTTGTTTGATTACGAGCAATAAGTGGCACATGTTTTCTGTACCCACTGAGAAACATGTATTCACATACATATACATGTACAGTCAAACTTGGTCTACCGACCACTTCCACAAGACGACCATCGGCTCAAGATGACTGCTTTCGGTAGGTCCGGATTTTTCCACAAGCAAATTTAAGTCCAAGTCGATCCATCGATCCGCCCCTAATCCGGAGCACATGCGACCAAAATGTTGCAAAAGACAACCGTGTCATTTTCAATTGCGCGGCGACATCATTTATCAGCAAATAATTGCGGTATTTCACGGTAAAATCAGCCTGTTAGGGTCGGATTCCTTGCCGGGAGAAAAAACAACAGCTGCAAGATGGCGCCTGTGAGGTCATAGGAATAGTCTACTGTAATGTGGGTGCAGCTACATGTGTGAGTTATGATTTCACTCTACATTAAATAATACAAAATGTAAAATTATTTCGTCAAAGAAGTTCTTTGAAAAAAGATAACAGAATATTCAAAGAATGGATGACTTTATAACCTTTTTTTAAAGGATAAAAGGCGTCTGTCTCTTTTTGATAAACTGCTCCCCCATGGTACTACTAGTGAAGTAACCCGAGTAAGCAAAGCGTCCCGCTAGGACCTCGCACAAATAGGCTCTTTTTGTCTAGAAATATCTGGCGTCTTAGCGGTTTTGGAAATTCAAAACCAACACCAGGAGCAAAATAAAACCATGTACAACATTTTCATGGGTAACACTGCAGCTATAATGACATTTTTTCTGCGGGGATTTGAAAGAAGGCTCCCGAATCTTGCGGCGACCATGCGCCGTGGCCGTTATCGGCAGTGTTTCCAGACCCGCGGGACCGAAAATCGAGTGGCCGCGACCGCGTTGGACAGGTGACCGCTATAGCCTAATTCTTAATGCTTATGTCAATGGGAAAAATCCAAGGGACCGACAAAAAGTGACCACTATGGGCAGGTGGCCGCTATGCAAAGGTGACCGCTAATACAGGTTTGACTGTATGTGTATGTGTAGGTATATAATTTTTGTTCTTGTTCCACAGGTGTAGATGACGCTAAAGTAGACGTATGGGAGACCGGAAGCGGGGATGAAGGTATTTAGAAATTTATTGACTGCTCATTAGAAAAGTGAGCCTTTGAAACAAGACTTTTTTTTCTACAGAACACAATAGATTTTTTCGTCCCAAGCCTTACAACGTTTTTTTCTTTGTGTCATTTTTTCAGGGCCCACAGAAGAGATGGAGTTATTTACTCCGGCACCAACTCCAGACATGGCTGTCCTCCCCACCGAACCGCCGGTTGTAGACACAACCATAACCGTCACAATCTCCACTTCCAAACATGGCCTGGTAACCACTGCCAAACCGGGCCTGGTAACCACTGCCAAACCGGGCCCGGTCCTCAACACAACGGCCGAGCCGGGGCCTGACGTTTCCACCAGGATGCGTAAGTGGTGTTCTACTTTGTTGTTGTTTTACCCATATTCTAAACACATTTCTACTTTTTGTTAAGTACGCAAGATGATCTAACAATTAAACGATATCAGCAACGTTTTGTGTTCAAGTTGACAAACTGCTATACCTTTTAAGACAGAACTGGGGAAACAAAATACACAGTAAACGCAGTTGATGGAAGAAAAAAAAAAGGATTATGGTAACACGCTAATTTTGTGATTTTTATATTCCAGCTACACTGTGTGAGCGTGCACGTGCGGAAGCCCTGACCGCCATCAAGGCCTCGTCCCATCACGCTAACGGCTCGCGGTCGTCCTTCGTGCCCACCTGTACCGAGGAAGGCAGGTATACACCCCGGCAGTGTTACCTGGACGGGGTCAACTGTTTCTGTGTCAACAAGCACGGCAACGCCCTGAGCGCCGTCACTCGGGTGACAGAAGGGGAGGAGCTAGAGTGTGAAGGTGGGCGTGGCTTAACGTTTCCTCATCCAATCAGGAGGGGTGTATTAGAACGTTGAGAGATTAGCGTGTGGCCCTGAGCGCTGTCACTCGGGTGACAGAAGGGGAGGAGCTAGAGTGTGAAGGTGGGCGTGGCTAAACATTTCCTCATCCAATCAGGAGGGGTGTATTAGAACGTTGAGAGATTAGCGTGTGGCCCTGAGCGCTGTCACTCGGGTGACAGAAGGGGAGGAGCTAGAGTGTGAAGGTGGGCGTGGCTTAACGTTTCCTCATCCAATCAGGAGGGGTGTATTAGAACGTTGAGAGATTAGCGTGTGGGAACTCTCCTTAGTGCTGAAACGTTGTTCCTTCGGAAGTTTCAAGCTTACTTGGTGGGAAATCATGTATGACGAGTTAGATTAACATCTATTCTTAGTAATCTAATCATATATTCCTCACAAAAGTTAGCATTTCTAATGAGGAAACCCAAACTGTTCGTTTCAGAGCATGATTACCAAACAGCAGCGCCTCCCATAGCGGAACCACGCACTGAGCCACCGTCTACGTCTAGACCAGGTAGGTAATGTCTTTCTTTTATCCGAATTCTTCGAGAGGTAGCCCTACATCGAGTTGTCCTGTTGTTAGCCTTAGCAAATTGCGATCATAGCGGCCTGTCCGACCAATAAGCCCCTGGCAGTGGGAGATTGTGTAACAGAGGCTACCCTATTGTCAGTTTTGACACAATTTTCTTGTTCTAGTCGGTTGCTGTCCCCGCGGCAGCTCCCTGGTTCTGAGCCCTCCCGTGGTCGTGAAGGACGTGGGGCGAGGCGGATGGTACAGTTCTTGGGCACGAGACCCCCTCGATCCCACCCCCATCTACATCTTCGACGGACCCCGGACGATCCAGAAGTACGACAACGATTACGCCATAGTGAACGACCAGGTGTCCCGTACATGGGAGCTCCCTAGCGACATCGCCGGGAACGGCCAGGTGGTGTACGGTGGCTCGGCGTACTACAACCGGGCGGGAACTCAGGATCTCATCAAGTTTGACTTAGAGAACGAACGGGTGGCAGCCAGGCAGCAGTTGCCTTTTGCAGGTACATATAATGAATTCAACATAATTCAATGGCGTACGTTCCTTATAAGATAAGATTTTCCATCTATGAAAAACGATGCCGACACCGTGTGTATGCATTCACCAGATACAATAGCATACATTTTTCACAGCATACAAATCACACAGAAAAACAAGTTGCGTTGTTGTGGTTACACTGGTATAGAATACCTTGAAAACCATATTGCAATGTAATTCTTTAATCTTCTGACCATGGTTGTATCTAGTAGCAACGTTCTAGAGAAGGAAAATGCTATTTTATATAACTGTGGAAACATATCTTCAGGTATCCAAAATTCTTACTCGTACTCTTGGGGAGGCAGTACGGATATCGACTTCGCTGTGGACGAGTACGGACTGTACGTCATCTATGGAACACTACAGAACAGGGGCAACATAGTGGTCAGTCAGATCAACCCGCAGGACCTGTCAATCATCAACACATGGAATGCTGGGTAAGTCAAAGGTCGAGCCTCGCTTCTGAAAAGATATCCAAAGAACCAAAATTATCCTAAATGCAGCGGTATTGCAGATGAATGGATATTTCAATAGCCTTAAATATCATTTCTTCCCCTTTCTATGTCGAATACCCTGTAGCATTTGACCCATGAAACGTCCCATCCTCGCCCCTGAGAAAGAAAAGTCCACGGCCTACTCAATAGTACTCATAGTCACTTTTGGTGAAATGAAATGTAGTTTCCAAAATAAAGATGAAAGAGTGTTTTGTCTGCAAAGTTTGTATTGTAGCTGACACTGTTCACATGAAGGCGAGAAGAATTAAGATCATATTTCCATAATTGTTCACTCAGAAAGTTCTGGTATATTACATGGACAGTCACCAGTGTCCATGCTACAACTGAATCCTTTCTTCTACAACAAAGTACGAAAGAGTTTATATTACTGATATCTAGCTGTCAGTAGCTCTCTCAGCTAGTAAATTTTGTCAGATTATGTTTATCTAGTAGTTTTCCCGCCTTTAGTATCTTGCACCTGCGCACTAGGTACCAAGGGCCAAGACCCCGGATGTAGTTTTCTTCTCTGTACAGAAAGTTCTGAGTTTTGTCAATACAACACGTGAGTCCTTATGTTACTTGTGTGAGTCGTGATCTTTACCCAGTTTTAACAGCTTACTCATAACACTTCGACGTCCTCAGATACTTCAAGCGCGCTGCGGGTAACGCCTTCATGAGATGCGGTGTTCTCTACGCTACGGACGCGCACGACTTCACGGCGAAGATTAGCTACAGTTTCGACACCCGTACCGAGCAGGAGCACGGCGGCTTGGTGCAGCTGCGCGACCCGTACCGTTACAACACCATGTTGGACTACAACCCCGCTGACAAGAAGCTGTACCTGTGGGACGAGACCTACCTTATCACGTATGACGTCATGTGTGGTGAGTTAGCTCGTTGTTTAAGTTTATCCTACATCTATTTGTTTTTATCTTGCCTTCTTTGTCCATGTACTAAATGTACATGTATGTATTGTGCATGGATTTGTTGGAAAACTCCTGTAAGTTGCTACTTTGGTACTGTTTAGTACTGGCTAGTGTACTTAAGATTAATGTTTAGTATTTATTCATGTCTACCTGCAGAAAAGGACGACCCAGCTCCGGAAGTGACGCAGGCAGCAACAACGACACCTCCTCCCACTACTACCGTGGCCCCTCCAGCACCCACCCCACCCCCAGCCCCCCGCCCGACCACGACCCCCTCGCCCCGGGAGACCATCTGCCGCCTGAGGAAGCGGCGGGGCCCGTGCAGAGCTAAGATCAGCCGGTACTACTACCTGCCCAGCCGGGACACCTGCGTCAAGTTCCGGTTCGGAGGGTGTGGGGGGAACGCTAACAACTTCCACAGCTGGGCAGAGTGCATGGGAACGTGCACAGGTAAAACAGGCTGAGTTCAATGTTTTGGATTAAAATTGTTGGATTAAAATTGTTGTCGAAGAACACAGTGACTGTACAACTTTCTAATGTTGTGCCTTGTGAGGGCTACTGTAAATACTACTCTCAGTTGCGACACTCTCCTTAGTTTACAACAGAATGTATTGTGTGTACATTAAGTATAGAGGTCTTTATCTGTTGAATGACGCCAAGGGTCGTTGGAGTGGTCTTAAGCACTGTTATTCCATCTCAGCAAAAAAAAACCTACCAGTACAAGATGCATGTCCTTGGAGCATTGTTTAAAGCCCCACTATGTAAAATTTGCAGCTTGTTTTTGTGCAGTTTACAAACATCAGACATGCCAGAAATAGACGAATTAATGACGAAAGTACGCTAAAAAGCGGTTGTGCATGTCATTTGCATTAAGATTCGTTCAAAAGAATATTTGCAATTTTAGCGCCAAAAAGTTAGTAACATAGTGGGGCTTTAAGATGTCTAGTTAAGGACAATGGACTGAATGAGATGGAACACAGCAACCATAAAATCTGTACAAACACTTGTAATAAGAAAGTCTTCATACGATTCTGACACATCGTCACCCTGTTATATCTCCAGAGCGTGGCGGCGCGCCCAAATCTCCCCAGCCCGGCCCAGCCGTGGACCCTGCCCGTAAGACACCCCGCCCAGAGGTGCCCAGCTACATGGGTGACTCCTGTATCCTGCCCGCGGAGCCGGGGCCGTGTCAGGAGGCTCACAGCCGCTGGCACTTCGACCCCGTCAGCAGGGTGTGTCAGGAGTTCCAGTACGGCGGCTGCGGGGGGAACACCAACCGGTTCGGGTCCTGGCGGGAGTGCACCATCAAGTGTCTAGGTGGGTAGTCATCATGACTTTTACTTAAGGTCTCATTCATGAGTTTTTTTCGCCCCATAGGCTTACATGTTATAATACGTGTTTTAGAAGGTCGCGTTTGTAATGAAGCTACAGAAAATGCACCAATATTATTCATGTTATGTTGAGAACATTTGCCCTAGATCATGTAAAAAAATTGCCAACAGTTTCACTACATAGAATCTCTTTTCATAGGCAATTACAAACTGCACTTAGCTACAACCCCAAGAATGCAATTTCCAGCTGTAAGCGCATGACCGCATCACCTACAATGGCCGGCTGTGTACGTGCGACCTCGCGCGCGGTTGCCGAACTTTGCCTGCTAATTTCTTCAGATACAAACAGGCTTTCATCAGTTTGACGCTTGAGATCGGCTGGGCTGGCTAAAAGAGAATTTCCCATCGATATAAACACACGTTCATGCAGCCGTTCATTTTTTGGCCACGGATTCTTTTAGGTACCCACTCTTTAATACCCACTCGGAGTAATACGTGAATGAGACCTTAAATTAGATACACAATAAGCTTGGCATTTCAGGTATTCTTCCGCTGTGGTCCACACATTCGATACATGAATACATCACATAAGAAAATATTGACGGAACAGAACAATCATATATAAGATACCAAAGACGCATAACTAGAATACGGAATTAAAAGAAATTAAAGTTCATTCAATCGCTGCCCCGCCATGTCATGTAGCATTTCAGTGATGAGTCATGCGGTAAAACGAAGCATTCGATAATAATCATCCACATAGAAACGTCTTTTATGATTGCATATGCATGTTTTCCCAACTTGCATTTGATCGCTGTAGATATGAAATACTGTGAACTAGTGCTGCGTACATAAACGTAACATCAGGTACAGGTACCGGGACAGAGGTTTAGGTACAGGTCCGGCCTGTACCTGTACCTGAACAATTTGAAAAATTAACATGTGTTCCTCTGAACTACTTCAATCATGACAGAAACACAAATAAACTGTTTTCAACGTGTCAGTATCTTTATTCAAAGAACACAACTAGGTTTCCTCCCGCCAAACTCCCTTGGCCTTGCAATCAAAACTCCCGGCCTGCCTGAATGATCTGTTACATATTACGTATGCTGTTCCAAGGTGTCGCTGTGGTCATGTTTGGTGTTGCATGAGGCCATGAGGTCAGGAGATCAGCACAAAATAAGCACATACTTGATGTGAATTTATATCGGTACAGTACCGGTACTTCATGATCCGGCATTTTGGACCTGTACCTAATCAATTTTTACGGTACAGTACCGGCACACAGCACCGGTACGCAGCACTACTGTGAACGTGTTTGACGAGTTTGACTCTATGACATATCGTACCTACAGGTCAACAGGCGGTCCACTGTGGGGGCTGTCAGCACGAGAGGCACGGGCTCCACAGGGGTTACTGCAACAACCAGTTCGGTGAGAATCTTTTCAGTTCCTCGTTGAAAATATATCTTTCATATATGTTATAACTCTTTTTAAGTTTGTGAAGGTTAGACATCCAGGTAAACAATATATAAAGAGTATTCAAACTCTACAACTGGATAAGAATTCGGAGATTTATTTCCGGACGTTTCGAGTGACATCATCACTCTTCTTCAGCGTCACTAAAATGAACTAGCAGAACTAACCAGTACTTATTTATTATAACTAGAAAAACCGGTTTTACATGGCAAATCACACAGTCATGCATAAGAGGTATTGAAATGTAAAACAAGATGGGAACTCTTTTTATTCACTGAAGAATATGTGACTTAGAGATTTGGGGTGATTTAAAGGTCTCTACTACATTAGATATGAGCATGATTAGGGAAATACAGAACTCGATAATTTGTTTGTTTGTTAATTTGTTTGTGCCTTTGTTTATTCTCGAAAAAAGCTCTAATCGGCCATCTTGGCCACTTTTCATAGAGGTCGAGATGAGGGCATGTCAAGGGGTCAACATAACAATAAATAACTAAAGCTTGGTCAACCAAGGTGACTCAAAATTATATCAATAATACAAAGAATAGATTAATAAATAATTGACACGTTTTTCTGACAACAAGCTTTTTAATTTTTCATCTCCATGATATCCCCTCCTCAGTCATGACCGGCAGGGTGTCCAAGTTGGAACTGACGCCATCTTGGCGCGTCGTTACCATGGTGACGAACAGTGACATGATCAGTAAGCGAGGCGGGCTGAGGTCTATCGAGTACCAGGGGCGGGACCTGGCGGTACAGGTGCTCCTGCCGAGGAACTACAGGAACCAACACGGGTGCCCATGCTACGATGTGGCCAGAGGTTTGTGTTGTGCATATTCTCTCATTATTAAACCTTATAACAACCGATTGACCTTTCACCTTAATATACGATCAATCACCATGACAACGCGTATGTGAAAAGTCTAACAACTTCACGTCCCAGGTTCATGAAATTTACATTTGAAAAATATGATTTAGAAAAAAAGTGGCGAATTTGGGGCCCCCTCCGTTACTCTGTTATCATCTCTTTCCAATATAGTAGACCTACAGCAACTCAGTAACAGTACATTATGCTCTTCTTCACTACTACGAGGGTCCATGTCACTTTCTCATTAGCAAAACTGTAATATCTTCGATATAGTCCACACTTTCATTCAATATAGGTAGATAACATTCACTTTTCTTTTATCCATTTTGTGTTTAAGTATGTATATGGACATTTTATACTTGTTTAATATTTATATCTTTTAGTAGAAGGCGTTACATAAGTAACTGTGCTTTTTGCCTGATACTCGTAAAATATATGTGAATAAGGTTGTTTAACCTTGGATTTACAAAGTTTGAATTTGGTTTGCTTTGGAGAGCCTTTTTTTCTAAAAATGGGCGTGGCCTTATTTATCTTGATGACGTAATCATGACGTCATGCTAATTTGCATAAATTATTACCTTGCTATAAGGTACTACCTGAAAAAAATTAGGTTGAGGAAGGTTTATAAAGCTTAAGAAAGGTTTTTTTCAATAACATCCCCAAACTCCTCAGCCACCCTTCAACGGTGCCATAAGCTTTCTTTCAATATTTTTGGTACGAGGATGTTTCAGTACTTTTCTTTGTTGTTATCTGTAAGATGTAAGGTGAAATCTACATCTAAATCTACATTGGGTTGCCCCCAAATAACCCCTTCAGAGGCAAAGTAGAGGGGGTAGTTGAGGTCCCGGGCTAAGGCGGGCAGGCCTCCAGCCTGGCACGGAACGACTCAACGGTGGGAGCCGTCGCAACCGTGCCAGACAGGGTGTTCCACTGTGGGATGGTACGGGGAAAGAAAGAGTGTTTATATGTGTCGGAAATGCAAGCTAACATAAGTCTGTTTTTCCTCCAGGAGCGGAGTACGTGATGATGGGCCGTGTTGACGGGAACGGGTACGGGATGGTGGACGAGAAGGGATACATGGCGGAGCTCAACAACAAGTACGCCCGGCGACTGCAACAACTCAAGGCCAACCCCTTCAGCTGTTCCTACTCCTACCAAGATACCTCACGCCAAGGTTCCAACCCATATTCGCGGAACCCCGGATCTAACCCCCGGAATCGCCGACCTAACCCTCAGAGCCCCCGATCATACCCTCAAAATCCTCAACCGAATCCGTACCCTGCGAATCCTCGTTCTTACCCGCAGAACCCCCAACCCTACCCACAGAACCCCCAACCCTACCCACAGAACCCCCAACCTTACCCTCAGAACCCCCAACCCTACCCACAGAATCCTCAACCGCAGAACCCTCAACCCTACCCACAGAATCCCCGGTCAAACCCTCAAAATCCCCAACCCTACCCACAGAACCCCCAACCCTACCCACAGAATCCTCAACCTCAGAACCCCCAACCCTACCCACAGAATCCTCAACCTCAGAACCCACAACCCTACCCACAAGATCCCCGGTCAAATCCTCAAAATCCCCAACCATACCCTCAGAACTCTGGATATAACCCATACAGTCCTGGGTCTAACCCACAATACCCAGGATCATATCCCCAGGACCCCAGGTCCCACTCTCAGTACCCCGGCTATAACCCAGGCCCCAGACACCAGTCAGCACCTAACACCGGCGCTAGAGGGCGCTCCTCTTACACATATAAAAGTGCTCAAAAGAGATAAAGGGTTATAATGCGATGTTATATTAGCATCAGACCGTATCTTTATATTATGTTTATCTACGGGACGTATCTAGTATAGTTAAGAAAACACAGATTTACATTCTCGTGTGCAAAAATATTATTTGACAGGTTAATTTTTTGTGTGTGTCTGATACTAGAAACGTATGTCACTGAATTGAAGTGTTGTATTTTATACTAACTCGTGCACATTGTATTTGTCTGTGTATAGAATTAGAAGCTTAAGCATGGCACAGAATATAGGTCATATGAGGGGGCACGCCATGGTATTAAATCTTCATGTATTTGCATTACTGCGCCAATGATATACCTCAGATTCTTTTAATGTAGTCAAAAAAATGGTAGAATAAGACATTTTATGCCCGGCTACATGTGGCCTTTTAGAGAAGCTTTGACTTATTTTTTAACTGTTTTAATAAGCTGTAACTATGTTTGGAAACAACACATCGGAGTAGCTATAGATGCACACGAGAATGTATGATTTTTTTGTATCGTGCACTAACTCATCGTTCATTATGGGCAGACATTTCCGTAACAACATTTTTTAACTGACCTTCATACCCCCTTGTACTGAATACTTCTAACATGAACAATCTGTATTTCAATATGAATTTGAAATGAATTTCCAATCTTCCGTTTTTCAGAGTTGTAACATCTTTTCATCAATGTTGTGTTTTCAAACGTCCGTCCTGGGAGAGAAACTTGAACAATCAAAATCGCTGTTTCCTTTTGTGAAGAAGGCTTTTTGTGAACGTGTGATAAACGTCTTCTTCCTTCTGTACCTTCAAGTGTGGTGTGCTTTCTTTACAGAATGCAGTTCCTGACATAATGTATATGCTTCTGTAAGACTAATTGTGTGTGTGTGTGTGTGTGTGTGTGTGTGTGTGTGTGTGTGTGTGTGTGTGTGTGTGTGTGTGTGTGTGTGTGTGAAACTGGAATACGTAACTGAGTTATCGCCTTAAATTTCGAAAGAACAAAGTACCGTCCCTTACCCATTACAAGTAGATGGATATTTGCCAAGGACAAACAGATGGTGCCCACGAGACAGAGTTATACGGACAGTTGTTTAGTAAACTGGATATGACATAGCTGTACATGTACACGATATAACCATTTATACATAATGTAGCTCTACAAGGTAGTGGGTGTTAATTGATATCGAGTCAATTGTAGTATCGAAACGAAGTCCTGTGTATATGTTTTGGCAACTTCACTAACACTAAAGATGTGTTGCAACAGCAATATGTACAAATATTGCACCCATAGATACATGAACCTCTACATTGGTTGAGAGCTTGTAATGCTTGAAATAGATGTGGGATATTAATATACTTTAAACTTTTCTGCAACTCTAAAAATTACACTTACCGTGATTTTCGACTGAGCTGCTCGGTTTTCTTTAGTTCTCTGACTTATTCGCTCTCACGTGACTTGTCGCAAGTGTATCGTCAGCAATTCGTCAAACATTTCTAAGAGCAAAGGGTTCGATTCACATAAGGGAGCACCAACCTTCTCTAAATCAACCTTTAGCAACCTTTGAACCATTGCTGATGCCACGCGTGTGTCCCTGGTGACTACATTAGAGAACTGAAGATGATTGAGTAGTGCTGCGTATCTAAACGTAACGTCAGGTACAGGTACAGGTACCGGTACAGAGGGTTAGGTGCAGGTCCGGACCTGTACCTGGACCTGAACAATTTTGAAAATGTACATAGGCGACGTATGCTACATAATCTATGAGCTGAATTTATGTATGATGACATAACTTCAACCTTAATGTCAAAAGTATATTTCCACACACACACACACACACACACACACGAACGCTGACAAAAACATAACCTTCTTGGCGAAGGTAACAAGCAAAACTTAAAGTTAAAATTAAAATGCAAAGAATGAACAGATGCTTCCACATGAACAATGTATAAGATTTTATAAGTGTATATAATTAAACTGCTAATTTGGATAGATCTATTATCAATTTGTGAGCGGACGAAACAGGAGTTTAGCCAGATGAGATGACCTCTGCCCTGTGACGTCATACTGCATCAGACAAGTGGGCATGTGACAAGTTAGAAATTCGTACATGTCAATATATATACGAATTTTTAACTTGTCGTATGTATGCAGAAATGGTGATAAGTTGCAAGAAATGTCAGCAAGATGCACATGTCCATTCGCTCCGACAGGCACACACTGTTTTTACCTTCGCCAAAGAGGCTTTGTTTTGGTAGCGTTGTTGTGTAACTATGCTTTTTGTTTTCAATTCGACGCTGAAAAGTATAACACAAGAAGCTATGATTGGATGGTCATGAAATTTAGCATGTGTTTAGGTCTAGATCTTCTCTTGTCTTGTCGTGTCTTATGGAAGAAATTGTTAGATTGGGGCCCCCCGGCGACTTTCTTTATTCTTCTTCCCAATTGAGGAGGGAGAAATTTTGAAGCAGGGTTTCCAAGAAGTACCAGCAGTAGAGTTTGTTTAGTCACGAAAGTACCTGTTACTTGCTCGAGGCTAAACAAGGAGCCCACCCATCATCATTAAATTACTCGAAACAAAGAAAACTTTTAAGACAATTAACGTTATGTGTATAAAGACAGGAAAAAAGAGAGCAGAATGAGGATAAGTGTATGGAATACCTAGGTACCCGTTCATATGTTTGTTGCCCTCTATAACACAGGAGACACTAAAGACAACTAAGTATGTAGGTAATGATGGTATTTTGATATGACAACTGCGGTGGCCATGCATATATCCAATTATAACCCGCCAACCGGTCCGACCGGCGTAGTAACAAAGGATGTATGGCAGTCCCTGCGGCGAGACAAACAAGGCACGAGATTTGATCTTTTGTGTGTACAGAAATATATCCCTCCTTTTATAAAGCGTCAGCATACCTGGATTAGACTCAAAGAAACGAACTTTATAATGGCGGACGATCTGGTCAACTGGCGGTTACTTCTTGGCCTCTTCCTGTTCGGACTAAACCAGTTCTTGGTGATTTTTTTCATCAAAACGGCTGGACTGGTCGACAGTGTGCCCTGTAGAGCGGGAGAGAAGTCGGCGCCGATTCGCAGAGAAGTAAGAGCTCGAGCCGACATGCAGGACTTCCCAACGTCAGAGTAAGTCTAAAACCAAACTATTTTGGATCAAACTTACTATTATGGACGTATTTCATGTGATTATGGGGTTGAAAGGTTTTAGAGGGTGGAGTGATTCATAGCATGTCGACAGGTGTTTGGGGGTACAATTATTCTGTTGTCAAATGTCACGAATTGTGATTGACTGCATGAAACTGATGGTATGTCAGGAGTAGAGGTTTTCTCATTTGAAAATGAAATTTAATTCCTTTTCATGTAATACAGCCACCACAAGAACTAAAAGTGATATATTCAAAGACGAAACAAAGTACTGACATACTCGAAGTACAAACTTATCTGACTAAAGAAAGTAAGCGAATAGTGGCGCTAGAATGCCTTTCCTAAAATCGGAATTACCGAGCTATCATGTTGTTATTGCCGTTGTTATTTTGCTGTTGTGAATGTTGGATACCATGTACTAGAATAACAAACAAATTTTTTCATTATTCCCAGGGGCACCTATTCTAACCCATTGGATGACAAACAAGACATATTGAAGAGAGCAGACAAAACGTGGAACAGGCTTCAAAGCGACTTGCACGAGAAAGGCCTGGAAAAGTTTTTCAGGAACAAGAAAACGTACAAACATGATGCAGCAAGACAAAACTTCGAACACTCACCAGACGACCGTGTGGCGGACATTGCTGGAAGGACAGGCTTCAATCATGCAAAGATTGGAATTTCCAGGCATAAAAAAGAAGCCCTGAGGAAACATCCTTCACTTCAGAAAATCATATCTAAAATATAGTACATGTAAATCATAAGACGACATCCTGACCAAAAGTTCACTGGATGTAATATTAACTATGGGCAGTGGATGATAAATGTAGCTTAGGTTCGTTTTATGTACAAGCAAATAAGATTACGGCCACTTGTTTACTCGGCATAATATTCATAATTAACACGTATAAGGTCGTGTTCGTGTATAATATTCAGTATACAGTTTTCACGTAACTGTGCATCGGAAAAGAATTGTATGTAATGGACAGGATTTGGATACAACGTTGACCAAACATCCATCAGATAAAGGAATAAATTATCCATTTATTATACATTATTATACATGTAAATACAGGGCAACAACCCCTCCATATGTCCAACAACGCTGAAGCTGATCATGAGGCACCAGGTCGGCCAAGGTTTTCAGTTTTTGGTGCCAGTTTTTGTCTAGTTGTTGTTGACACTATTTTTGACAGTTGACTACTCTATCACTGCTTGATACAAAATGTACAGGTAATTCAACAGCCAGATCGCCGGTAGTCTTGTTTATGTACATTTATTACGGGTACGTGCTGTGAAACGCACACATGTCAGCCAACATCAACTATTACAAGAGTGGTTTAGTTGTGTCAGCAATAATTCAAAAGTGTCCCTTCTTCACAAATCCAAAAATCATTATCTACAAGAAAACTATCTTCATGATGTGAAGAATGTTGAAATCCGTAAAGCGATAACACAGTTAAGAATTAGTAGCCATAGATTGAATATAGAGACAGGTAGATACATGTTCTTTAATGTAGCTCCCGACCAAAGGTTTTGCACATTCTGCCAAATCGAATTGAAGATGAGTTTCACTTCATTATGGAATGCACTAAATATGATGCTCTACGCGATGAGTTATTCACCTCTCTCAATTCAAGTACTTCAGATGTTAAGACACTCAATGCCACAGATAGATTTGACTATATATTTAGATGCAACAGCTCGTACAGTGTTAAGATAGGCAAATATATAAAAGATTGTTTTGTTATTAGAAAAAATAATGATAATCAAAATTAGCCCAACTTGAATCATGTAAAACCTAAGATAGTCATTTTGTTGTAGTGAATAGTTTTATCCCATGCTTATGTCTTGTTCTATGTTTACTGTTGTTGCCATACTTTGTACCTGCTACAATAGTCGCGCAATGAAGTTCTTCTATAATGAATAAAACATGATGTAAGTGTAACGCCAATCCTCAGTGAGTCATGTCTCCTTTTCATTCAAAACACTGAAATGGGTGTTTAGCAATACAAAGGCTGAATGATTTCTGGAATGAAATGGGAGAGAAAAATATAAGAAAGTGTTTTCAGCCCCTAAAAATTGATTTCTTCTGGACCAATCATCTACACTCTCCCTTTCAGACAACTCGGAGATGTGGGCTTGGTAAATCATTATCTCCATGAAAAATGGAGATATAGTTTTGGGTGTGTCTGTCTGTTTGTCTGTCTGTTTGTTTGTTTGCTACTCTAGTCAGCATAACTCCAGAACCTCTTGATTGATTACAATGATATTTGGTATGTGGGCAGGTGTTGTGAAGCCGAAGTTCAAGGTTGATTTGGGGCCCCCTAGTATGTGACCTTGGTACTGCAGCAGAACTTCTATTTTTGTATCTTTTGACTTGGACGTGCTATGGTCTTGATTTTTGGGTGGCAGATAGCTTGTGATGTAATTAAGAAGTGATTTAGATCTGGGCCCCCTAGCAGCTTGCTCTGGAACGGCAGGGGTGTTATTGTGAAAATTTTCTAAGGAGAATAACTGAACAAAGGAACGACGGATTTCCATGATATTTAGTATACAGGTAGCTTAGACAGAGATGTACACAATAAAGTGCAAAGTATGCTCATTGGGACTTAATTTTTTTATTCTGTGGAGAACAGAAACATCCACGGGAGGGGGGGGGGGGTGGATAAACAAGTGTGACTCCCGGTAAAGCCTGAAGTGACTGGCTTCCCCGAGGGCTTAGGGTTCGCGGCTAATTAACATTTTTAACCCGTCGGCGCCCAAATCACCTTTTATTCCGCCATCTACAAAATGCTACACGGGAGACTTGGTCAAACGGATTGAAGGAAAAAAGTTGATTCCATTTGATTACTTCTGCGGGAAATTCGTTAAGTCTAGAGTATCAGTCGTTATGTCGGCGTAAGAAGTCAATTACGACTGACCTATTAAGCCAAGGGGGCAGAACCTTTTTGACACAGTTCTGTGTCAAATATTTCACACATGACAACACATACATCTCGGTCACAACAACAATTTTTTTGCGACGCCTCATGAGTGAAGCCTGTTGTATGGCATTATGCTCGCTTTCAAAATACTGTACGTCTGTGCAAAAGTACACATAGGGAATTGATTTTGGCTACTCCTCATGGGAATACTAGTATTGCTGACACATAGCAAATACAGCAGCTTGTGCATACGACTTTGGGCATAAGAAATCATTCTGAGCACTTTATAGTTATCTTTTCTTTCTTGTACTCAAGAAAAAATTTAGCTGTTATTTCTTACAGAATTGTCGGTTGCATTACAGGTCTGATACAACATACTTACAAAGACAGTCTTTTCTGTTTATTGTCATAGGAAAGCGTTTTTAACATACTTGTAACATGATTGATACTGACAATCATTTCTTTTTAATTGATGACTGTTGAAAAAGAAAAGGTCTACTTATAGAAAATTGAATTAGGCATTACAGCTGGTTCCTACGATAAGCATATTAAAATGGCCATGCGAAATCTTAAAGGAACCCCAAGCAATTTTAGAGCCCGAAAATCGGATTTTGAAAGTCAATCTATTTAGTCATTTCTATACAATGATTAGTTCAGACAACACTATTACAATGTATAGCAACGTCCATAATGCAAAAATATGACGTTTTTTTGTGATGTGAGAACCCGCTGTTACAATCGTTGCCGGAGTTTTTGTAGGCTCGCGAAACTACGGGAATCATTGTATGGGAATCATTTCTGCGCAGTTTTAAAATGCTCAAAGTGTTACGTTATTACGCAAATTAGCTAAACAGTGTTAGTAAGTGTCACTACCATAAAGATCTCAGCATTTCTTTATTTCCATTTTTTGGGCCCTGATATTGCTTTGGTTTCCTTTAACTGAACAGCCCTTGTACAGACGACAAAGCATGGAGACAACATGCCACACCTAAATGAGCTGTCACCTAATCACGCGTGAAGTGACAACTGGATTAACAGGTTTGGCCAATGATGGCCCTCGGCCTAAATATACTCACGACAGAGACAACGTATAGGTGGCCATTGTGGAGGACTCCTGGGAACTGGTGTAATAGTTTCTGAACAGGTTCTGCGATGAAGGCAAGTCGCGATTTCAAATCTAGGTTCTTTGTAGCCATAATTATATTGGCTTTCAACCAGTTGTTACTAATTTCCATTATCATGTCGAAGCCTGGTTCGGATTCCTGTGAGGAATTGGACAACATTCGCGCTGCAGTGGAGAGGAAGGATCCTGTGGTCCGGGAGGCGGGCCCTATCGAGAAGGAACGCATGGTGCGAGAAGCGGGTCCTATCGACATCTTAGGGTATGTCCCGATCTATATCAGCATTGCTATTCGAGGGTGTCTATAAGTTTCCCCGCCATGCACTTTCCTGGCCCCGTCAGATCATTTTCCCGTCAGTGCGCAAGTTTCCCCGTCAAGTGTGTGGCGTAGAAAATGTGCATAAACAGTGTATTTTTTTCTCGTTCTAAACTGGTACCTACATGAGCAGTATTTAGTAAGAAAAGTCAGAAGGAAAGATACACTTTTAAGAGAGTTTGAAGGGGACGTAACGTTAGATGAAGTTTTGTTGGCATTTTTGTCGGCGGAATGGACCGTCATTCGCGACAAGTCGGCACCAAACCTACCGTACAAGTCACCGTACTTGCTCAGCACATAAGTGTGTTTGGGGCTCGATGATAATTTTATCGATCCTACGTACAGCATGAAATAAGAATTTCAGAAACAAAACTCAGTCCATGCGTTATTCTATTCCCGCAAGTATTCGTGAGTATTTACCAGAGATTTGAATCTATTCGGTGATAATTTAAACAGAAAAATGGTAAAAGGACAAGTAACATTACACGAGGAATGTATAGCCTAGAGCCACAAGACGATAAGTTTTAGAAATATTATTATGACAAAAAGTGTTTATCACGTTAAAAGAAGTGAGGAAACTTGGAGTATTGACTTCTGTCACAACACTAATGAAGTAATGTTAAATCGTTTTCAATTTGTTTACTACTAAGACAGATCAAATGACTGTTGAGTTGTCTTCGTAACTTTCAATGCAGTTACGTATACAGTGATCAGCAAGACAATGAATGCTGAGTGTTTGTGAGTGGTAGTCTTTTGTCTGATGAGGATTTGTGGTATACGTACTTCATATAGGCTTTTGGCAGTAATTCTAGGTTTTGAAAGAAAGTATTTTTCAGAGTTGAATATTCATGTACATACTGTACTCACTCCTTGAGTCGAGTTTCTGTTGCGTTGGTAACTCAAAACTAAAATTGTTGTTGCCTCTATTGTTGTTTGAAAACGGCAAAGCCTCGGGGGTTAATACCTACCGTTTCATAACAACAACTTTGGAATCTGTATATACTAATCTCCAAGCAGATCTATAGGTTGCATAAAGACCGTATCAAACTGGCAGAGGAAGTACGTTTCGCAACCCTTGGATTGCATTACAAGCTCCTTCTTCCAGTTGGATACGGTCTTTGCAATCCATTGGGTCTGGTTGGAGACTATATATAGGGTCAGAAAGTAATGTGGCTGTTTGACAGACTTTGGGTAACCATGAAATGTTTCACAGAACGCTTAGAACTGTTATGTCGGTTGCTGTTTGTCAGTCACACAAATATTGTACGCTTATAGGTTTGATGACACAGCATTTGAAGATAACCCTAACAAGAAAGACCAGCAGGCACAAAAGAAGGCAAACTACCCACGGATAGACGACGATATTCCTGACGCACAAAAAGATAGGAATATCGAAGTGCCACAACAAAATCCACAGAACTTACCCGGCGAACTACCGCAAGGTTCTGTGGACTGGAATGGCTTCAACAGGACGGAGATAAAAAACTTCAGGTAACATACCAGGAGAAGTGATTTTCTCAGACCTGTGATAGAAACAGTGGTAAGATAGAAGCTACTTAAACTAGAGGCAAGATCTTTCATGACGTATGCAATATTGCTATTAAGACTTTTTGGCTGACACTGTGATATTTAGTAATATGTCTCTACAATTTTTCTACCAAAACACAGTTTTTAGCTAATACACCCTCTTCCAATTGTCAACATTACATAACACAGAAGTCATGAAAATAAAGCACTGTATTGTAGTTTGACATGGAAACTTTTTGAAGTATGGAAATGTAATACAGATTATTATCTCCATGAAAAAAAGACCTTTTCATGAGGATATTGTTTTGCGTGCGTTTGCGTGTGTGTTATCCTGTGTGAATGTTTGTGTCACCAGACGCTTAAAATCAGCATAACTGAATAACGTGTAGATGGATTGTAATGATATTTGGTATGTGGGTAGGTGCTGGGAAGAGAAAGGTCAAGTTTAATTTTGGGCCCCCTGGTATGTGTCACTGGAACTGCAATGGCGTATTTGTAAAAATTTTCCAAGGAGAATAACGGAAGAAAGGAAAGACAGATTTTTATGTCATTTGGTACGCAGGTGGGTTGAACAGAGATGTACAAACTGACGTGCTAATTATGCAAATTGGGACTGAATTTGCATAATTAATGAGGCATATCTACTCCTCCATTGTAGGTATATGCTTTGAGGTCGCACCTGTCAAATCTGTTGGTCTCTTATCTAGGTCAAGCATTCCCCAGGTCCCAACAGCTGGTGGTCAAACAACAAATGGGTACACTACCAAACCTGTGTACTTGTTTCTATTATGTGGATACCCTCTGACACATAAAACAAAACAACCAGCAGCAACAAAATATAACTAGGGCAAATAAAATGCATCATATATAAAAAAAATTTCATGGAGATTTTGGGTCTTCGGACTCTTGTTACTAAAGCATTGGTTTTCCAATATGCAGGAAAATGGTGCTTAACCAGACCAGAGTGTCGACGCACCTCTACACCTCCCAGAAGAACGTGCCTCTGCACTCCGGACTGACGTTTTTCCAGTCCAATCTGACGGTCAAGATCATGCGAGGGACATTCCAGTATTTACCCCGTGTAAGGATACGGGCAATTTTTTGGGGACAAGTATCCATACATTGACGGCAAAGATTTTCTCTACTTGTCCCAATAATGCTGCGTTGTCATAGATCAAGAAATTCTATATAACGTTACTGTTGTACTAGTAATGCCCTTCCGCAGATCCTAAGCGCTGCTATTTTTGTCTGTGGGGCAGCAAAGCAGTTTGGGTAAAGGGATGAAGTCTTTCATCTCTGACTGACTTGTTCTTTTCTCCTTTTTTCCTTTTTTTTCTTTGCAGCATGTCTATTTTCCCAGAAAACCGTACCAGACGTGCAGTGTGGTTGGGAACGGGGGGATTCTGACGGGAAGTGGATGTGGGAACGAGATTAACTCTGCAGATCACGTGTTTAGGTGAGATACACCGAATCTTTTGAAATTCCACACCCTTTCCATAGTGTCCTGGACATACTAGAAAACAGCATTCATGGACTGCAAATTTAGCCATAGCTCCTCGTGCAGATCATCACAATTCATAATATTGGGTGTAATTTTGTCTGAAAAACATAAAATATTGTTGGGATGGTCTTCTGTCCTTGATCTAAATGATAAATTGATGAAATGTCACTTCAGCAATCCTAGACAAACTGACCTTATTTCTGTCATACCTAGATATCAAACTATGTCCTGTTCATAACTGTCCAACTTCAATGAACACACGACTCATTTCTAAAAATCATCCACTTCATGTCAACATTCTCCCTTATTTGCATACAGACTGAACCTGCCACCAATGCAAGGAAGGTTTACTGAAGATGTAGGGAATAAGACCAACTTTGTCACACTGAATCCCTCTGTACTGCAAAATGGGTAAGTGAATAGTTGTTTTGGTCTGGGGTGTATTGAAACAAGGCAAATAATGATTCTTCCAATAAATCACGTTGCCTTTAAGACAATAGATTGTCACATGTACATGTAGTACTGATTTATAACCAATTTCTCATACACCACATACATTAACTGTAACGTTATATATGGTAGATTTATATCAACTATATACATGCTGCCCTGTGTGTCCTGTATATATATTTAGCAACCAAGTAGTGTTGGTATCAGAAAAAAGCTGCATTCCTCATGATACGATATCAAATATACACCAAAAGATGACTAAATCATTTTTCCTTTTTCTGGTTACAGATATGGTCTGCTTTTGGAGCAGGAAAACGTGAGTGCTTTCGTGCAAGCAGTGGCGATGTATCCCGCCAACGCTGTCATCTATACTCACCCGTTTGACCACAGACGGTACAGAAAGCCGGTGTACCGGGCACACAAGGCGATGAGAGACTCTGAACAGGTGGTGCGGTGGTCGCATCCGGACTTCTTACGTGCAGCGGACAGTTTCTGGAAGAAAGTGTTCCACCTGACAGAGCCGCGCATTACCTCAGGTGAGAAAGCTGGAAATCAAAAACCAGTCTAACAGACCAGAATATATGACCGACCTTTAAGTTATGGCTGCCCAAAGAAAAGCATGTTAAGATACACTGAAACAAGGCTTCATAAAAGTACTAACCCAAACTTCAATCTCAAAATTTTTTCTACACTGAAAAGTCACAAGGGTTTAGTTAATAACCATGCAAAGAAAACAGAGGGTTGTACAGCTCAAACTCCGAAGAAAGCTGTCAGTTTCAAGGAAACCCTACCTTTTGACCACAGATCTCTGATGTATCCCTCCGCATGACCCAACAACTCACATCTATCCTTACGCCAACTGAAATGGCAAACTAAACAAATTTCAAACAAAATGGGAAAGCTAAGACCCTACCTGTTCCCTCTAACCAAAAAGTCTCCAGATTGGACAAAAAATTTCAAGGAAAAGAAAGGTCTTAAAGATTTCAAGTATGGACTAAAAAGGTATTCAAATGTTTTGCACTCTACTGAGCAATGCAACTTTTGGGTCACCCCTATACCCCGGGTGTAACACTGGTGCAGGAAAGGTTCATAAATTGGACAGCAGAATAAAATCCTTCTATTTGCTAAATCATGCTTTGTCTGGATCATAATTTGTTTGGATCATGTTGGAAGACTGTACTCCATATTCCTTTGTAAAACTGAAGACACATAACCTCTATTAATATCAATCCGCCGTATTACATAAACCTGAAAAACAGTGGGTTTGAGAGATCGCTAGTGCAGCACGCCAAAGGTATGTGCAGTTTAGATATACAGGAGTGCATTGTACTGGGATATGTTGGGTCGGAGATCTGCTTGGACGCATCTTTTCAGGGTGGCAGAATTATGTACCCTAGTGGAATTACTAAAAATGCAGAAATGTTCGCGGTGGTTATATGTTTGCGGTTTTCGCGGCGACCGTTTCACAGCGAACATAAAACCACCGCGAACATTTTTGTCCAATACTGTAGGAGCATGTGACTATAGCGCTGCGGCAAACTAAAAACCACCGCGAACACTCCATTTTCCACTTAGTGCGGAATAAAAACCACGCGAACTTAAATGCATTTACAGTATGTTAGTATATACCTAATGGAATCGAAACTAAAACTGATATTGTTTCACTTTCTTTCCAGGTCTCCTTGTGACGACCATCGCTCTCGCCATGTGTGAGGAGACCCATCTCTACGGCTTCTGGCCCTACAGAACAGCCCAAGATGGCAGGGTTCTAGCCTATCACTACTTCGAGCGACCCATCTCCAGTAAACACCAACTAGTCTGGGATGAGGCAGAGATGTTTAGACTGGGGGTTTTGAACAACAGGCATCACAAGATGGGGGACGAATTTACTGTCCTTAAGTCCCTGCACAAGAAGGGTATTTTACGTCTTCATGTGGACAAGTGTGAGGAAAGATCTTGACAATTGAAGAAAACAGAATGAAGATTTTTTTTCCAGTTTCTATATAAAGATGTTATATATGTGAGTGGTTTTGAACAACAGACATCACAAGATGGGGGACGAATTTACAGTCCTTAAGTCCCTGCACAAGAAGGGTGTTTTACGTCTTCACGTGGAGAAGTGTGAAGAAAGATCTTGACAATTGAAGAAGAATGAAGATTTTTTCCCCAGTTTCTAAGATAAAGATGTTATATATGTAAGTGATTTTGAACAACAGGCATCACAAGATGGGGGACGAATTTACTGTCCTTAAGTCCCTGCACAAGAAGGGCGTTTTACGTCTTCACGTGGAGAAGTGTGAAGAAAGATCTTGACAATTGAAGAAGAATGAAGATTTTTTCCCCAGTTTCTAAGATAAAGATGTTATATATGTAAGTGATTTTGAACAACAGGCATCACAAGATGGGGGACGAATTTACAGTTCTCAGGTCCCTGCACAAGAAGGGTGTTTTACGTCTTCATGTGGAGAAGTGTGAGGAAAGATCTTGACAATTGAAGAAGACAGAATGAAGATTTTTTTCCAGTTTCTAAGAAGGGTATCCTTGTCAGAGCTGCACCGTCTTTCGGAAGAGACGAAAAATGGGGGTCCCGTGTTCGAGGAGGTGCCTCGAGCGTGTTACAACAGCCTCATTACTCATATGGGTACCTCCTGGCTGTAATAATACAACCTGGTGAATAAAGATGTTACATATGTGAGAGGTTTCCCAGTGATTTTAAAATGGTTATGGTTGAAAGCTGTATAATTCCTTAAATTATTGCTCTTTTCTTTATTTCCATGTAACTATTTCAAAATGTTATTATATATTTTAATTAAGCTGATAACCAAGGATAATATGCATATCAGCGAAAGAGGACAATCATAAAATGCATATGACTAGGTATTGGCAAGAATTTTGTTTAATTCGACAATTCTTTACAGTCTTCAACATAACCATGTTTTTCATATGTGTACATGTATGTGTACTTGAGAAGTACCAGTACTGTAATTGCCACTGCCATATATTTTGAGAATATAATGTCATGTATTTATCAGCAATATCTTGGTGTCATTATGGCTTGCTTATCCTCTAGATCTGTTGTTATGTAAGTCACTGACATAATTTAAAACATATACAATAAAATTATACTTCAATCTAGTTTGCTCAGTACATGAATACAACATCTTTTGAGTGTCCCGAACAAAACAGCCTATATGGAAGGCCAGCAGATAAATCAGAGGCAACAAAAATTGAGCTAAGAAATGGGAAACATACAGAATTCACTGTACAAAATTTGCCTGACATCTAGAAAATAGAAGATATGGTTTGATAAACAGTTTAGCAGGAAATAACCACATATCACAATCTGGGATTATCTTTAAGTTAGCATTTTCAAGATGTCTTCAATTTCGAGAATTTGACCATTCAAGATCTGTTCTTTGATTGACACTGCAAATTTCAAAACAATAGTCAATTTCAAGTCCACTGATTTATTTAGTAATACTGGACACAAAATAACCCTGATACTGTACTTAGTAGTACAAATGTAGTACAAATGTAGTACAAATGTAGTAGTAGTATCCAACATTTGACTATACTGCTGTGGGGAACCCTGACACGGGTGGGCAGCAGTCGGCTAGTCTTTACACAGTGTTTCTGGTTTAGTCCAGGAAGCTCTGTCCAACGAGTCCAACACACTCTCTATACTATGACCCTTAAAATTTACATACAGGAATCCTTTCCCTAATTTTTCACAAAATATCAACATTCTTATTGTACATTTGTCATTTTCTAAATTAGTAATATTTTATCCCCAACGATCAATAAACAAAACATGAAGAAAGTGTCTTCATGTGTGATTATTATACAATAGGTGATGCCATTTGTTCCCTCCTTCTACTGCCCCCTATCATGTCAGTGCTGCACTGCATTCAGCAGGGGAGTGAAAGGGTTTGTTTCTGGGTCCCCATCTTCTGCAACAAGACAAAGAATCTATAAAACAAGCTGAAAACAAACAAAAGACGGACACAACATTAACCAATCAAAATAAACAATACATAGCAAAGATATAAAAGATGTACAGACCATAGATACAGCTGGCGGCCTCATTGGCTGTTGCATAGCACCTGAAACCTGGCAGGTCAGCAGCTGTTAGCACCTCTTGTAGGTGCGGCTGCAGAAAATAAAAGGAACCAATGAGGACTATTGTCATACGAATGCAACCAATATTAGCATCTCCCCCCCCAAAAAACCCAATCCATTCACAAATTTTCATGCGTAAACTTTTTATACTAATCTAAGAAAAAAACTCTTAAGAAACTTAAAGTTGAAAGGGTGGGTTAAGTTTTATTGATCATCGTTATTAATCAAATGGATATGCTAAAAAAAACACTAATTACCTTAAGTGCAGCAAAGATGAGAGGCACACGCATTCTGTTGAATTCTTCCAACACTTCTTTTATACCCTGCAAAAGGACAAAACTGGACAATTAGACAGTCATGTAATGTATTCTGTAAGGGTTTTCACTTTACAAGTATAGGAGATATTGCTTTGGTGTATATTGTGTGACTTTTTATGAAAAAGGCCACTGAAGAATACCAGAAGCATCTTGGCATTGTACATGAAGCAACAGTTACTGTAAAGTTTAAATGCCCCCCTCCCACTGTGTATGCTGTCTTGTCCTCACCTGTATTGTAGTGTAGTCTATACTGGCCATGTGAGAACAGTCCAGTACCACTGGTCTGTAGGGCTTCTCTGTATGGAATAGAATTTGTAACAAATTTGAGAAAAGGAAATTCAACACCAACAAGAGTGTGGCTAAACCAAACCAAACAAAACAAAACAAAACACAAACTTGAAATTAATTTCATGACTTTTTTTTCAACAATGTCATGTTCTACATTATGCTCTGTTATACAGTAAGTTTCTCACCTAGTGCCCTGTCATACAGTAAGGTTCTCACCTTTGAGTGCCCTATCATACAGTAAGGTTCTCACCTTTGAGTGCCCTGTCATACAGTAAGGTTCTCACCTTTGAGTGCCCTATCATACAGTAAGGTTCTCACCTTTGAGTGCCCTGTCATACAGTAAGGTTCTCACCTTTGAGTGCCCTATCATACAGTAAGGTTCTCACCTTTGAGTGCCCTGTCATACAGTAAGGTTCTCACCTTTGAGTGCCCTGTCATACAGTAAGGTTCTCACCTTTGAGTGCCCTGTCATACAGTAAGGTACTCACCTTTGAGTGCCCTGTCATACAGTAAGGTTCTCACCTTTGAGTGCCCTGTCATACAGTAATTATAATTAAGGTACTCACCTTTGAGTGCCCTGTCATACAGTAAGGTTCTCACCTTTGAGTGCCCTGTCATACAGTAAGGTTCTCACCTTTGAGTGCTCTGTCATACAGTAAGGTTCTCATCTTTGAGTGCCCTGTCATACAGTAAGGTTCTCACCTTTGAGTGCCCTATCATATAGTAAGGTTCTCACCTTTGAGTGCCCTATCATACAGTAAGGTTCTCACCTTTGAGTGCCCTATCATATAGTAAGGTTCTCACCTTTGAGTGCCCTATCATACAGTAAGGTTCTCACCTTTGAGTGCCCTATCATATATATATAGTAAGGTTCTCACCTTTGAGTGCCCTATCATACAGTAAGGTTCTCACCTTTGAGTGCCCTGTCATAAGTAAGGTTCTCACCTTTGAGTGCCCTATCATACAGTAAGGTTCTTACCTTTGAGTGCCCTGTCATACAGTAAGGTTCTCACCTTTAAGTGCCCTGTCATACAGTAAGGTTCTCACCTTTGAGTACTCTGTCATACAGTAAGGTTCTCACCTTTGGGTGCCCTGCCATAAGTAAGGTTCTCACCTTTGAGTGCCCTGTCATACAGTAAGGTTCTCACCTTTAAGTGCCCTGTCATACAGTAAGGTTCTCACCTTTGAGTGCCCTGTCATACAGTAAGGTTCTCACCTTTGAGTGCCCTATCATACAGTAAGGTTCTCACCTTTGAGTGCCCTGTCATACAGTAAGGTTCTCACCTTTGAGTGCCCTATCATACAGTAAGGTTCTCACCTTTGAGTGCCCTGTCATACAGTAAGGTTCTCACCTTTGAGTGCCCTGTCATACAGTAAGGTTCTCACCTTTGAGTGCCCTGTCATGCAGTAAGGTTCTCACTTTTGAGTGCCCTGTCATGCAGTAAGGTTCTCACCTTTGAGTGCCCTGTCATACAGTAAGGTTCTCACCTTTGAGTGCCCTGTCATACAGTAAGGTTCTCACCTTTGAGTGCCCTGTCATATAGTAAGGTTCTAATGAAGTCCACACCAGGGTAGTGGAGACCTCTGTCTGGCTGAAGTATTAACACATCCTTGTTGTCCACCTGTGGGTCAAAGGCAGAAAAAAATAAATGTAACTTTAGATTTGATAAGATACAGACAATATTGGAAAACCTAATAGAATCAAAGAGATTATTTTTTTTTACTTCATTGTTAACCTTTAGTGTACTGGCAACCCATTCTCTATTGGTTATAGAGTTAGTTAGCAGGGAGAAAGTTAAACAAGTGTACCAAAAGTATGAAATAGAACAAAATGTTTTACATTTCCATTGTGGCAAATTCCCCTAGCTCTCTTCAACCAGCACAATGAACAGTGAACCACGTCCTAAGGACTGCGACTCTTTCCTGTAACGTGAGCAACAACTCCCAATCTCTCTGTCCAGAGGTAGGGTCGTTAACCCCCACCCACCTTAAAGCTGTTTTGGTGGAGACGGCGCCAAAACCGTCTACAGAGGCTGAAGAGCAGGGCCCCTACGCGAGCGAGCCAACGACAAATCGAGCGATAGGGGTCCTGCTTTAATGAGGGTGGTTAACCCCATGCTACAAGACATGTGCACATCGCACTGCAAGAACTCACGCAACGAACCACTTACGAGAATTCCAGGTCTGGCCTGGGGGAAGAGGAGGATCATCGCAGACACGCCCACTCCTGCTAGGATCCCCCACTGGAGTGGCAAATAAATCAACAAACCCTATCGTCAGACATGTATACAACTTTCTATTTCTGATATACATAGAATAAGAGACTGAGAGACTTTTGCCAATATCTTAACAATAGATTAAAGCAGAAGTCTTGACTGTTGGCATGATGAAACTTTACACATCGATCATACTACACATATGTTAAAATAAAAATCCTCACCTCAATCCCTATAAAAGTGCCAAAGAAAGTACAGACTAGAGGAAGAAGGTCCATTTCTGTAAAACCAAATAAGAACAGTCATGTTATCCATGTAGCAAGTGGAGCACAATAGTTCAACCTTCTCCAATAATGTTATTATGTTATTTGGTGCAGTTTGTTTGTTTGTCTGTCTGTCGGTTAAAGTTCCTTCCGCACTAGATGGTGCATAGGGCGGCGCCCATGTTCGTTTCATTAGCCCTTGGGCCACACAATTTTGTTCCATCACTACAGCAGGGGGCTAGTCCAGAGGGCTGTCTGTCTGTATACAGCATAAATTGAGAAGTAGTGGATGGGTCTTTCTGATATTTTGTATGAAGGTAGGGATTGGGAAAACAAATGTCAAATTTGGTGATGGGCCTCCTAGCAGATTTCAGCTGTACTGCAGTGAAACTTCCAGTTTTAACACCTCATTTTCTGGACATGCTTTGGGCATGATTTTTAGTGGTAAATAGCTCTTGGGGCACAGAGTAAGAGGTGTATGTTTGGGCTCCCTAGGGCTAGTTTCAGACTTTGAAAGAGAGTAACTCAAGAAGGGGATGAAGAATTGTCATGCCTTTTGGTAGATAGCTTTTAAAAGTGTGACAGAGAAGACAGATGCTACATATGGTATTTACAGGTTCATTGTACCAGGAAAAGTCCCCTAGCTAGTGTCTTACGCTGAAGGGCGGTTATACGGGCTATATACTGTAATTCACTTTATCTTCACGGTAGCAAAATTTCACGGTGTAAGGAAAATGGACATTTTCACTGAATTTTAACTTCACAATTCCGGCAAGTGATTTATAGATGTGTAAAGGAATCATAAATAATAACACTTTTTTTCACGGTGATGATAAATTCACGGTACAGAGGGCACCGTGAAAACCTTGAACTTAAAGTTAGTGAAAGAAACAAGAATTACAGTAGATACAGATACGGAAGTGATGCTTGACACAATGGATTATTAAAGCTATTCATGTTCGTACTTTGCAGCCTCCAGAGCTTGACCAGTACCCTGATGTCCACCATGGTCAGCACAGCAGAGATAATGACAGCGGCCAGCGCTGCCTGGGGAATGTAGTGGAAGGACGGGGTCAGCACGCCGAGGGACAGCAGCACCACAGCAGCTGGGAGGGACAGCACACATCGTAATATAAGGGACCATCCAAAAACCAGTTTATTTGTGAATGTACACTGTGTCATACTATGCTGAGAGTGTAATACACTGCAATACACTGAATCAAATTTATCTCTCAAGTGTCTTAAAAGAATCCTAAACTCCAGAAGGCGGTGTTATTTTCTACTAGATTATGTATCAATCAATACATAATCAGCCGATTTTGTACAGAATCCCGCTTGTGGTGAATTACACAAGGTGTGTTTTTTAAAACAATATGATACTCACTAAACCCCTGCAGACCCTACCAGAGTGTATTCCCTATGCGTAAACATATATTTTTAAACGTGGATATTTTCGGCGTAAATGAGGGTGGTTAAGCACAATAAGAAGGCCAATTGTTAATAAGATATAAAAGAACACATTATCATAGTAAGACGATTTTTCTTAACCACTCTGACATTGTTTTTATAATCTAACTTTTGTCAGGCATTATCAGGCACATTGTAAAAAACACATATAGGCTGAGGGCCACCTGGGGAATTTGGTAGAATACTGAATGCTTTTGGAAGCGCACGAGACTAGTGGGTACTTTATCGTATACTATAAAAAATATTCATTTCTACTTCCTAAAATTACAATCCATTGGAAAATAACTCCCCTCTCTGGAGTTTAGGACTCCTTTAAGTGTCATACCTATAAAAATGGTGGCATCAAATGAGCACGAGACCGAGAGTTCACAGATTCAATTCCTTGAATTCCAGCCAAGACATTGTGTCCTTGGGGAAGGCACTTAACATGACTTTCCTCACTCCACCCAGGTGTAAAAATGGGTACCTGACTTCAGTTGGGGAGGTAAAAATAAAATGCGGTGGAAGGGGAGGAAGGGACTCACTGCCCCTACAGCCTCAAAAAGGCTATGGGACTACCTTGCCTACCTATAAACATATATATATGATTTGCATTCCTGACTATTTTGCTGACCTGTAACAAGACCCCCGGCAGGTGTCTTCACCCCACTGTGAGAGTTCACTGCAGTTCTGAAAAGAAAAAACAAGACAACTTTTCAACATCTCCAAACAATATTTCATACTGGTATCTATATACATTTTGTATTCTCCACTTGTTATCTACTTTTCAATTAAAAACATCGCCAAAAAAAAGATAGACCGCCGCCTCTTCTTACCTGGAGAAACTGCCTGTGATTGGATAAGAAGAAACAAAGGAACTGACGATGTTTCCCATACCTGAAGAACAATGGAGGATTCAATCAGTTCAGAATCAGCAAACTCTTTAGTTATAAGTGGGAAATACGTGCATGTGTATATGTGTGTGTGTGTGCATGTGTATATGTGTGTGTGTGTGTGTGTGCGTGCATGTGTATATGTGTGTGCGTGCATGTGTATATATGTGTGTGTGCGTGTGTGTGTGTGTGCGCGTATATGTGTGTGTGTGTGTGTGTGCGTGCATTGTGTATATGTGTGTGTGTGCGTGCATGTGTATATATGTGTGTGTGTGTGTGTGTGTGTGTGCGTGTGTGTGTCCGTGCATGTTTGAAGTAAAATGACGCCTCCTCTAGTGATTCTATTCACTTCCAAAATAAAACAAAATAAAACCATCATATTTCAACAGACAGGAA
This sequence comes from Branchiostoma lanceolatum, assembly GCF_035083965.1. Classification (NCBI taxonomy): domain Eukaryota; kingdom Metazoa; phylum Chordata; class Leptocardii; order Amphioxiformes; family Branchiostomatidae; genus Branchiostoma; species Branchiostoma lanceolatum. The sequence continues at coordinate 17,173,041 of NC_089729.1, forward strand.
CCAAGTCATAGTCTTAAAATACTTTCTTTATAACATATGAATTAAATAACTTATAAACTATAAGAACAAAACTTACCGATGGCCAAAAGTTCTTGGTTTGCATCAACCCTGTAGTTATTCTGACGAGCTAAACAAACGAGAGAAACATACTCATGAATACTGTAATCCGTAAACCTGTCAGCATAGCTTGGGTAAGGCCAAACCAATTTTTTTTGTTGCTTCTCGGAATAGCCTGTACTGTTAATTTTGTTATTGAAATAATAGTAATGGACCAAAGAAAGGGTTGCATTTGCAAAAAATGAGGCATACAAAGCTGAAACTTGAATAATCCTCTTATTCTTTTTTTATGTAAACCCTTGTCTTCACCCCAGACTATTTGCCAAAATTTTTTTTTTTTTTTGCCCTGTAGCTCCAATTTTTTACTGAAAATATCTGAGAAGCAACAAATCATATTGGTGTGGCCTAAGCCTACAAATAATCTGGGAAGGTACTCAGTTAAGAAGACTCTTCAAATCACTTTTGCTTTGCAGTGTATTGCCTTGTGTCAAGCTCTGAGAATTGCATGATAGAACTTACCAAAGGCTTTTCCAATGGCTATGCACTCCAAGAAACCTATCAAAGGCACCACAGCAAGGCCCGCACCAAGACCCTTGTGAGAAAAAAGGAGGGATCCCTCATTAGCCTGTTTATCTTCATTAGAATCTCTCTCTCTCTCTCTCTATCCAGTTTTACGTCTTTTGTTCCCCATCATCTGGGGGTTAGACGTGCTTACACATGGATGGGGGAGCCCCAGAACTCTTCATCAAGTGCAAGTCTTTTTTTGTAGCAAGAGTTTTTACGGCTGGATGCCCTTCCTAACGCCAACCCAAACCCTATTGCTGGGCATAGGATCTGGGAAATACGATGTTAAGTGCCTTTCCCAAGGGCACAACGTCTGGGTGCATGTCCGGACATGTCTGGGTACTCCACTGGGGATTGAACCTGGGTCTTATTGGTTCATAGCCGGATGCTCTGCCACTGTGCTACACAGACGCCACACAGAATAAATAACTAATTAAACCACATTAGGTTTCATAATACAATGCTAAACTTTCTTCCAACACTAAGGTATTCACGGATCTAATTTTCGACGACCACTGTCGCCTTCTTCAGGATCAATAATGACCAATCACTGCCGAACGTAAACTCGCGAGAGTTACAGACACCTGACTTTATTGACACGTGTCATTACGGATACGTGACGACAGCAATTGGTCAAACGTGCCAGGAAGTTTAGGTTTCATGCATTCATGTAGAGTCTAAACTCTAATGACACTTTTTTGCTTTGACTATTTGGATTTCATAAGATCATTGAGGCTATGGAATTTGAGTAATACTGTACATGTATCTAAGAACTGGATGCAGATCTACTTGATGAAATGTAGAATAAGAGATGCATATTCAACCTTATCTAGTTACAGATGTTTGTTTTCTAACTAGATGATTGTACATGATTTGTACGCTTAGTGAATCAGGAAGATTGTTTCAGAACATGCCTTAGGGGTTAAATATGATTACTGATTCAAATATAAAACTCTATTAACCCTCTTGCTGAAGCAGGCTTTAGGTTGCCTACATCTGTACAACACTGGAAAATTTCTATTGTGCCAAACTGATATGTGTCAACAGTGCCCCCAAACTACCTGAAATACATCTGCAGCCTTTTTGGCGACGCCTCAGGGGCGGAGCCTATTGTATAGTACTGCTTTCGGATTGCCAAATATTCTAGGATTTCCGCAAACGTATTCCCTAGGGAATTACTTTTTGGCAACGCCTTGCGGGTACGGCCTTTTCATAGCGGGGTCGAATTCTACTGGTTAGGGCATAGAAAAGGCGCTAGTTTGTATTCATTTTTGCAGCTGTTTATCGATGTTTGAAATAAACGTTCCGGATGTCGCAAAAATATAGATCCATATGTCACAGCTGTTCCTCAATGTCAGGATTTTTGCCCAAACGACCAATATGTGCTGCTTTTGATTGATTTGTTTGTTCTTAGAAGCTTTGCTTCTATAAATGAAAAAAAATAATAATATGCTTCACATGTAACCAACGGATGAATCCGAGTTCTTTCAGCTGCAGCTTGGAGGATTGAAAGATGAAGAAAGGACACAGCGACAAGGCTTCCGTACACTGGACACGGGGAACTTTTAAGACGGACTGACTGGCTATGTCATGAAACTGGCTATGCTAAAATCAGTCTCAACTGTGGTTCTCTGCACCGTGAACTTATCATCACTGTGATAAATCTGTCTTTATTTCTTATGATTCCTTCACACATCTGTTCCGTTAATCACTTGTCGCCACCATGAAGTTAGAGTTCAGTGAAAATGTCCATTTTTCTTACGCCGTGAAATTCTACTACCGTCAAGATAAGGCCACACCAACTTAATCTTATGGATGACATCCGCGCACGCATTGATTTTCGCCTGTTGTCAAAAAAAAAATCACCTCCTCCAAGGCTACACAGAACTCCGGAACTTGCCGACTTAGATTGCTGCAAAAGGCTAGCATTGTGCCGGCTTATCGGAAAACTGGGGGCGTATGTGGATTGGTATGCCATCGATGTTGGCTAGGGGGATTTTGCGTTTGCACAGTTGTACGAGAGGATCGCGGCGGCCAGCGAGTATCATCCAGACAATTTCAAACACGACCTATCCAGAGTGGCTCTCACACGTTTCTTTTGCAACAATGAGAGACATGGGAGAGGAATTGAGGGATTGGCAGAGGGATTTGTGAGCGTAAAACATGGAATGCTTAATATGGAGTTCAATGCCATGTATGTTGAAACTGCCCTTATTGGTGTATATGAGTATTCTCATCACAGTCATATATCATCCACAGTCCTTGGAGCCAAATACCTTCTAATAGTCTGCTATGATGAACAAGACAACCTACATGTACCTCCTACAAATAAATGTGTGTTCTGTGGTTCAATTCGCAATACCAGCTTTGTACTAGTAGCCCTGTGGTTTAGCAGCATTTTTTTTCAGGATTTTTCTTTTTTTCGCCCGCGCGCATTAGTTTTGGGGTCTCCAGAGGATGTCATCCATAAAATCAAGATGGTGTGGCCTAAAGTGAATTACAGTGTTAGCGTGGGTACCTTAGCCTGGGTGCCAGACCACCGCGTTCCTGGCGCTAATCCTTCGGCCGGGGAAGCAACTCACGCCGCCGCCACAGTTAGCACACGGCCCACTAATTAGCTCATACGCGAGATAGAAATCAGAGTTCGGCTGCCAAGCGTTCCCGGGTGCCAACTCTATGCCTACTGTACTAGGTCTTCCCCGCCCAAAAGGGGTTATCAATGCATTGCGCGAAAGGTCTGGTATCCAGGCTACGGGCGCCTAGACCCCAGCTCAGAAGAAGCATTGAAAGCCTTTTTTGGTGTTTTTTTGGCGACGTATCAGGGGCGGAGCCTATTGTATAGTACAGCTTTCGGATTGCCAAATATTCTAGGATTTTCGTGAACGTATTCCCTAGGGAATAACCTTTTGGCAACACCTTGCGGGTACGGCATATGTATAGCGGGGTCGAATTCTATTGGTTAGGGCATAGAAAAGGCGCTAGTTTGTATTCACTGTTATAGTGGCAATCCTGGGGTGGCTATGACAAGTCAGACTTCACACTTGTAGAATTTGTTGTCAAAAACTACCTTTCTCCATCTTTTTGTCTTCTGGACAACCGGGAGATAGTGGTATGGTTGCGAGCGGTCAAATGGAATGAATCAATAGCTCTGGCTCGGGGGTGTTTCCCCGGAGAATAGCTGTATAGAAGTTCTTGTAATTCTGTTAGATGAGGATAAGTTTTCTCGGTCAGAATTTTTATCTCCATGAAAAATAGAATATTGTTTTGGGTGTGTCTCTGCGTCTGTCTATTCGTCTGTCCGTTTGTCTGTCTGTTTGTTTGTGTTTCCGGACTACTGTAGTCAGCATAACTCAAGAACCTCCTGTTGGATTACGATGATATTTGGTATGTGGGCAGGTGTTATGAAGCCGAAATTCAAGGTCGATTTTGGGCCCCCTGGTATGTGACCTTGGTACTGCAGCAGAAATTCCATTTTTGTATCTCTTGACCTGGACGTGCTGTGGTCTTGATTTTTTGGTGGCAGATAGCTTGTGGTGTAATGAAGACGTGGTGTGGGGTTGGGCCCCCTAGCAGCTTACTCTGGAACTGCAGGGGCGTTATCGTGAAAATCTTCTAAGGAGAATAACTGAACAAAGGAACAACGGATTTCCATGATATTCAGTATACAGGTAGCTTAGACAGAGATGTACACAATGAAAATTATGTTAATACGGACTTGAATTGCATAGCTAATGAGGAAAATCTATATTTTGCAATGTTTTCCATTATCAGACTTAAGTACATGTAACATCTGCTGGATACAAAAAGCTCTACACATTTCATATTCTCTTTAAGCCTCGCTGCATGCAAATCTAGGGAACATTTTCTCATGTCAAACCCTTGTAACGTACACTTTATATCACCATTTGTGCTCATTTGTTACATAATCCATCCAAGCGATCTGAAGCGGTACTACAGACAACACTCTTAAAGGATTTGTTTTCCAACCATCGGAAATTCAAGGTTCAATGCCAAATATGACAAAATTACGTTACATGTAATGCTACCGACGTCATTTCAGAATAAAGCTTTCTTCAAATGTGACGGTATTATCGATCCTTTGATATTGATTCAGTACCATCCTCTGTGGACAGTAGTGCCGAGTTGCCATAACGGTTACGACATTTGGCTCAGAGCCCAGAGGTCCAGGGTCTGACTCCCCTGATATGCCACCGATGTTGTGCCCTTGGGAAGGCACTTTACATCACAGTGCTTTCTTCTGTAGTTTCATAATTTTTTGGCCAAGAACATTAAAAAACACAAAACAACGTCTCAACTCGTTCATCACGACTCTTACACGACCGATCCCTCTCGTACACCTCGGCGTTACCCTCACAAATACCCTTTTCTGATCAAACGATATCGACATCATCTCTACCAAGGCTAGACGATCTTCTGGATTGCTATGTGCTATAAGGAAGACGATATCGAAAGACCTACTTCTCACACTTTACCCAACCATGACAAGCCCAAACCTGGAGTATGCTAGCCTCCGTTGCAGGCTTTCCCACTAGCCATTTTACAACTTATCGGGTCCAGTTTTTTTTAAATATTTTGGCTGGGGGTCGTATCTGTCGTAACAGCGGTTACAGGATGTCAAGCAGATACGGGGCGTCTTTTTGATACGGCCCTAGCCAAAAAACTGGATCCGATAAGTTTAAAAATCGCTTATGGGAAAGCCTGCATCGGAGGCTAGAGTATACAGACATTGTCTGGTCTGGTCTTAACTGAAAACACAAATGCCTTCAAGTGGTAGATGTTGCGATCGTATGACGCATTTCTTTGCAGCGGCTGGCGTGGACAGTCCACCACTGGAGGTAACGTTATCAATTTTAGAATCTATTGAATGTATTCCTTTATAAAATATAATAGTTTTATTGAGAGTTACTACGCTTGTGGAAGGATTGACATAACAGGTGAATATCACCTATTCAAGGTGAGAACTCGGAGCAGGCTGTAAGGTTTGATCCACTCACACCTTTACTCTTTTCGATAATTGCGGTGGGGTCTTTAATGTACCCGAGGTGTGGCTCTTTGGTTGAATTTGTTCAGATCGACAATTAACTTAACAATATACAAAGATACAAGTGCAGCTACTTTCCTGTGGTCCTTATCAACAAACATACTCGTAACTTGGCAAAACTGGTAAATACAGTCATTGAAATAGGTCACGGATGTGTGAGACAACGTTATACAGAGGTGGTCGGCTGTGTCAGCTGATTGAACATTGGGCTGTGCCGGGAGGTCGGTAATGGGTTGGGCGGTAGTTGGGAGTAGGTCGCTAGTGGCCAGGGTGTGTTTGGGGGTCAAATTAATCTAAAACTGGTCAGACTGCTCCGGACCTATCGCCTCGGTTGGCTGGTGGTCGGGAGCCATGTTTTGCTATGTGTAACTGGGGCTTAACAGAAATACTCCTAACTTTCCCACGGTTCATTTGCATTTTGCTGCCAGCACAGTTATATGTTCCTCTTCTTACAACGTCGTTCAGATATCCCCTGATATATGTAGACCATCTGCAGATGCATAGTTGCTCCCTAAATGTAGAGATTATCTGTGTTTGTGCGATGGACATTTTCAGCATATTTGTCGTTATGGGACACGCTTTTGCCTTTTTGGCAACATTCTGGGGCGATGTCTTGCAACCGACATCCGTATGAACCTTTACAGGAATGCGTTACCAGCTCCATTGAAATGTGGATATATAAACGACAAGTCAACGTCATTTTTACATGCATAATTCTTAGAATAATAATGACTAGTTAGTATTTTTCGGTCTATCTTTCTTTTACATGGAACTGAAAGTAATTTTTATTACATATTTATTATTATATTATTTTATATATTAGACACAAGGGGACAAAAAGTCTGGGAAGAAGTCGTTGCATAATGACTCACACCAAAATTTGCATATCTTCGTTCCCCAATAGATAAAAGCAAAAGATGGAAGATGCCAGCAGCATCTATGGACAACACGGAACAAAACATACTGGGGAAAAACCTTACATGTGTGGGGAGTGTGGATACAGAGCAGCTCAAAGGTCAGCCCTGTCTCGACATGTGAGAATCCATACTGGAGAAAAACCCTACAAGTGTGACCAGTGTGACTATTCTGCTGCGTTTAAATCCAACTTGAACCAACACCATGTCACTAAACACACTAGTGAGAAACCCTACGTATGTGAGGTGTGTGGATACAAGACAGCTGAAAGGTCTAACCTAGTCCAACATGTGAGAATCCATACTGGAGAAAAACCCTACAAGTGTGACCAGTGTGACTATTCTGCAGCACGGAAATCCAGCTTGAAACAACACCAGCTTACTAAACACACTATTGAGAAACCCTACATATGTGAGGAGTGTGGATACAAGACAGCTAACAGGCCAAACCTAGTCGAACATGTGAGAATTCATACTGGAGAAAAACCCTACAAGTGTGACCAGTGTGACTATTCTGCAGCGCAGAAATCCAGCTTGGACCATCACCATCTCACTAAACACAATGTTGAGAAACCTTACGTATGTGAGGTGTGTGGATACAAGACAGCTAATATCTCTCACCTATCCAGACACGTGAGAATTCATACAGGGGAAAAGCCCTACAAGTGTGACCAGTGTGATTATTCTGCAGCGCAGAAATCCAACTTGGACCATCACCATCACACTAAACACACTAGTGAGAAATCCTACGTATGTGAGGTGTGTGGATACAAGACAGCTAATATCTCTCACCTATCCAGACACGTGAGAATTCATACAGGGGAAAAACCCTACAAGTGTGACCAGTGTGACTATTCTGCTGCGTTTAAATCCAACTTGAACCAACACCATGTCACTAAACACACTAGTGAGAAACCCTACGTATGTGAGGAGTGTGGATACAAGACAGCTAACAGGTCTCACCTAGCCCAACATGTGAGAATCCATACTGGAGAAAAACCCTACAAGTGTGACCTGTGTGACTATTCTGCTGCGTTTAAACCTGCTTTGGACTACCATCTAAAAGCAAAACATACTGGGGAAAAACCCTACATGTGTGAGGAGTGTGGATACAAGACAGCTAAAAGGTCTAACCTAGTCCAACATGTGAGAATCCATACTGGAGAAAAACCCTACAAGTGTGACCTGTGTGACTATTCTGCAACTCAGAAATCCAACTTGATCCAACACCATCTCACTAAAGACGCAGGTGAAAACGCCTACATATGTGAGTAGTGTGGATACAAGACAGCTACAATCTGTAACCTATCCCAACATGTGAGAACTCATACAGGCGAAAACCCTACAAGTGTGACCAGTGTGACTATTCTGCTGCACGGAAATCCAACTTGTTCCAACACTATGTATTGGAACACACTGGAAATAAGACTTACATATGTGTGGAACGTGGATACCGTGCCGGCGTCACAGGGGGGGTGGGGGTACAGAGCGGACGATGCCCCGTCCCCCAAAACTAGGTTCGAAAACTCAAGCTATATCTTATCTGTATTTTGTCACAAATTTCCCACGGGAGCATGTCGCGCCTTTGGCGAAAAATACGTCTGGAGCGCGTCACATCAAGCTGAAACCCATCTGTGTGTGTTTCTTTTCGAATTGAAAAATTAAGGTTAGCAAAAAAAGGTTGGCTTAATTATGAAATCTTCCTGGTCAGGAAAGATGACCAAAACTGAACACACAGAGCATGGTATACCGAATAAAAGATTATTCTCTTCATTTTTGTTCTTTCACATCTTCTTCTTTGTAATCGAATTTGGAATACGACATAAGTATCCAATTTTCCTAAATTTGAATTTTACAGCACATTTTTTTAACGGATCGACATGGCCTAATAACTTCCGAGTCGTGCCGTTAAACATGACACCAGCTTCGACCCCGTCAAACTTTAAACTTCAACATGCACGTTCCCGGATGTTGGAGTTACGAGAAGCATACTTCTTTCGATGGAAAGTAGTAAACTGTGATTAAGGCTGATTGATTGAACGGTTATATTTTGCAATCGCATGTAGATTTTAAGTCTCGACCTTGGACTTGTACATCTCATGTTTATATCCACCTTAATGGCCCTTAAAGAGGCCTTAGATAGTCGGCGAGAAACGTACCCCGGGTTGCGTTAATGCGAAATGGTAGAGGCGAAAATTACGCTTCCATCGGGCTCTAGTAGTGTAAGTGATGGATAGGTAAATACACTAGTATCGAAGAATGTTTTTGACCTTAGCACTAGTAACTGCGGTATAAGTGATACGTTTAACTCGAAAAATTTAATTATTCATATACTTAGATTCATATACTTAACTCATGACAGTTTCAAATTTTATCCAGTTGCTTGAGTTATTATTTATGGCGTTATTATTTTTCTTATTACCTGGATGTCTAACCTTAATCACCGTTTTCATATACTTGTACATAGGTTAATTGCTTTGTATCCAGGTGATTGCTTGCATGTATAGTTGTAGAAGACCTAACGAAATTCGCTGTACTTTTGTTGTAGAAGACCTATCGAAAGTCGCTGTACTTTTGTTGTGTCAATAAAGATTGTTGTATAAGTTTACGTAAAGATGGTCGCATAGGCCGATTAATCTACTCTACACAAGAACCTGTCTAACGGTAGCGCTAGCAGATACGCAGGTTGATAGTTGTTATTGATTTTAAATGGATTGTATTGATTGGAGTTCTCAGTAGTGCATTATACTGGGGGACGTTGGGTTGGAGATTTTGTTTGGTCGTATCTTTTCAGGGTGGCAGAATTATGTACCCGGATGGAATTATGTTAGTTAATGTTACATAGGTTAAAAGCTGTCATTGACTTAAGAATAAAGTGTATTAATTGAAGTTCGCAGTGGTTCGAATAACTAGCATGTAGTTTGATCTGAGTGATTGTCGGGAGAGAAAGCCCATTACAGACTTCTTATGGTAATTTTACTATCTCCAATGTTCGTTGCTGTCCCATCAACTCTCGCGTGGATTACGACGTGGTTTGCCGTTAAGCTCCCCTTTCCACTAGTAGTCCATGGGCCAAACAGGTTTTTGGTACCACCGAGAGGGACAAGTGCTATCATGGATTTTTGGTATCTGCAGTAACCAAAGTTAATTATAAGCCATGATAATCATCTCCGATGAGCAGCTTTCCTTGGCCGAGTCTTGATGATGCCTGGAATTCATAAGTATCCAAAATGGCTTGTTTAACAGCGTTCCTGTGAGAAAATGCTATTTTTCACCGTTTCCATGGCAACTGTATAGACATCTGCGTAACTGTATTTCAAAATGTGTTCAAATGTACTTATCAGGTCTTTGTATGATATAAACGTATAGAAAAACCCATGAAATATGGTTGATATGCATTGAAACCACATTGAATAACTTGAACGTAGACGTTTTTGTCCGTTCCTAGTTTAGATATTTGAACGTTGGGGCACCACACAAGATCTGGACATGGATAGATGTGAAATTATCAAAGTGATGACGTAATTTGCATAATTAATGAGAAAATATTAATGTTCCATATTTCTAATTAACGGGAACTTCATACTTGTGGCACATGAAGGTTTCGTGAAGGTTAACATAGTAAGATGTAAATCATGCAAATGAGGACCTACTTTGCATCATCTTCACGTCGCCGGTGTGTTTTTTAAACACCACTCTTGTTAACATCTGTACAACACTGGAAAATTTATATTGTGCAAAACTGATTTGTCAACAGCGCCCCCTTACTACCTGAAACATATCTGCAGCCTACATCTGTACAACACTGGAAAATTTCTATTGTGTAAAGTGATGTGTCAACAGCGCCCCCTAACTACCTGAAATATATCTGCAGCTGTTTCTGTGGTGTTGCCATGATGCACTGTGAAGGCTGGAGGTTGGAAGGCGGGGAGACCAGGCTGGACCTGCTGTGTGAGGGTCAGCACGTCTATGTCCTGACTCTTTAGTGCCACGACAACCAGCGCAGCACACACGACCACTACCGCATTCCTGGCTGGATAGGGAAATGTATATGGAAACTAGAGTTAAGTATTTGTGCTACATATACTTCAGGTTTGCTATGTTAGTTTAGCGATTACGGGGTCTTTTTATAAATATATATATTGCATTTTTCATTTTATTTGAGATGAATGTGTGATAGTTGTGTGCCGATTTGTTAGACATAGAGAGAATGCTAACGACCCCTCCCAATGAAATGGTATGGCTACCCAGCTACGTCACAAAATCGGCGGCCACCACACATGCCAACGAAACCAGCAAAGGTTTTGCTACGCAAACCTGTAATTTCACACATTCATCAATCATTAGGAACTGTATGATACTTAGCAGTGGGCTGGGGGTGGTTGGGTTGTAAGTCTGCTTATACAGAAACATCAAAGCTCTTAGAAACTAGGATGGTATAATCGATTCGTAAAAATAAATTCGAAGGCCCTTCCCCCAACCCAGAATGGCCCTCTCCCCCAAATGCACCAGCCCTCCCTCCCACTAAATATCATTCAGTCCCTTAGTCTCAGGAAAATTAATATTATGTTTTCAAGTATGGTCCTCAAAAAAATCACTGGTTGTTACCTGTTTTTGTTTGTTTGTTTGTTTTATTCGGATCTCCATTAGTGTACCGTTTTAACAAATTTTACACTATTCTTCCTAGAGTCTGCCTACATTGAATACTATTTTAATAGTAAAAATCAGATACAGGAACAAAACTTATAACTAGACAAGACATGTACAAAAATGTCAAAGCAGGACACTTTCATATACCTTATGTCATGTACAAATGAGCACATAATGGACAAAGTATGTAGTCATGTTTCAAAATGTTTCAAAAAGAGAGAAGAGACTATTACATGTATTAGATGATCAATATCAGTTTAGCAATAGTCCGCCGTTTGCTTAATTTCTAGTTCACTATATTAGAATGTAGAATTGTATCAATTCTTTTTAGATATGTACATGTATTTTGCTTCTTACAGACCATGTGTGGTCATCTGTGCATTTAGCCCATCTGGGCAGGAACATGCAATAAAGACTCTTATTATCAAAACTTATATAACATTTAATTCCAGATGTTTGTGTACCTGTTCCTATGAGCCAGACGATCTTCCTGCCAGCTTGTTGCCATCGCGTGGGGCTGTACCCTATCTCATCCGGACCGTCCCACTTCACATCCTTCAGCCACTTCAGAACCAGCAGCAACACAAAACACACCGCTCCCATCAACAGGTCCCACAAACTGGGGAAAACACAAGGTCACATGACCATAGTCAGTTTTCTTGAAGAACGTTTAAAGACATCCAGAGCATTTTTTGAGGCTTGAAACTTGAATAAAAAAATCCAATTTCTAGTCATTCCTACACATAGTAAGTTTCAACAACACTAGACCATTATATGTCGATAAAACTAATTCGATGTCGTTGTGTGGTGAGAACTGATAGAGAATCCAAGCCCTAATAGACTGATCTTGACTGTCCATCACAATTAGCGGTTCGACCAATGAGAGAGTGACTGCATGTCCGTCAAATATTTGCATTTGTATGTTTTGAATTTGCATTTCTACGTTTTGACGGAGGTGGGTGGGGCTATGGTAGCTACAGTATTTACAGTAGGCGCGTGAAACTAAAAGATTACCATGTAGATCATTTTTGTGCCGTTTTTGCGCACTTAGGAAAAGAAATCCGAACGCAAATGTGGTAAACTGTGGCATTAATTGTCAATTTCACAAAGATTACAGCAACTAGAATATTTCCAGTTTTCAAGCCTCATAAAATGCTCTGGGTACCGTTAAGGGTCATATAAGTAGCATGGGGTTTTTGCAGGAATAATTTGCAAGTGGGAGCATGGAGCGACCAAGCGGGGGGATGCCTTCCACGGTGTGGAGTTAGATTAAAATGGGGCATTCTAAGGCTTCCTGATGATAAGGGGGGCAATTACTGTCAGATAGCTCACAATTAATCGAAGACAATCAGAATTTTTATGCTTGTCAGAGAATCTGCTCCCCCAAGGAAAGTGGGCAAATGGTCTGGACATGGGGGGCGCAGCGCCCCTGTTCCCCTGTTCAGATAAAACCCTGATTTCAATATGAAAGAGAGTACTAACTACAGTGTACATACATTTGAACAATGATACAAAGATCAGTACCATTGTCATTTTCCTGAGAAAGGTGTTCTTTCTACTTACTTAGTTTTTCCTATGTTCTTGAAGGTGTAGTAGACACATGGGAAGAAGTCCCTTGGTATGTTATGCAACCCCAGCACATGCTGAAAGCAATAAAAAAAGTGTCATTTTATCATGCTTATTTACAATATTACAAAATTTCCCCCCTCAGTTAGAGGGAGAAGTCTCCAACGGCAGCTGTCTTCAACTGGCGGAAGAGAGCAGCGCCAGGCGGGCTGACCTCGAGTGTAAGAGTCATTTGGTAGCTCGCTGCAATCATCCTAACCAGAACCAGCACGTCTCCCACGAATTGGTGCCGCTGGAGAAGACGGATGCCCAAAGTGTGTGGGTCTCAGATTCGCAACCTGTCATCCACCTTAAACAAATCCACGTGAAGTCTACCGTGTCAACCCTCCTCACTTCCGATGTAGAAATTGACTCGGTCACCATACTCGATCTGCATTTGTATCTGTACTATGTATCTGTACTATGTATCTGAATCCAAATAAAGATAATACGAGTGGTTGCCATAGATTTACAATATGTGAAGTTGGTGCACAGGGGCTACCCTATATAAATGCTGGAAAAGATTAGAGGGTTTCTTAAAAAACATGTAACAGTTTTTGCTACAAGGACTTTCTTACTTTTGAAAATTAAGGGCATTTTACAAATGTAATAAATACAGTTCATATGGTTACAATAACTCTCTAGAAAACTTAACAACTCTTCTGACAATCTGAAGACACATAAACAGCAAATTTGTACTTAAGGTTTGAAACTTGCCTTAACTTGTCCAAAAGCTATGGTTATGGCTGCAGCAGAGGTGAATCCATTAATAACTGGAAATGAGATGAAGTTCACCAAGAAACCTGAGGGGGAAAGGGAAAAATCTTATCTTTAAACTTTCAATTTTGCACAGTGCATTTGTATTCTGCACATAAGGTCACACCAATGTATTTTGTTGCTTCTCGGATAGCCTGTCCTGTTTTTCCCATTTTGAAAAAAAAAAAAAGGGTCATTATTCCTTTTCACAAATTCTAACTACAAATTTTACTATCGGTTCTGTTATAAAGCTCGATAGCCACCAAAATAGATTATAAAGGCCTGCACATACTTAAAAAGTGTGGTCACATTAAGTTATAATTTTTCATTTACTGAAACAATTTCTCAATATCAATCCATATATTACATGTACATGGCAAAAGGTAATTTTGCTACTGAAATATTATTATATATAATAGTACTATAGATCAAAGAAAGGGGTGCATTGCATAAAATGAGCCATACAAAGCTGAAACTTGAATAATCCTCGTATTCTTTATGTTATGTAAACCCTTATATTCACCCCAGACTACTAGTATTTGGCAAAAAATTTAAAAAATATTTTTTTCCCCTGTCGCTCCAATTTTTTTCTGATAAAATCCGAGAAGCAACAAATTACATTGGTGTGGCCTAAAGAATAAAAAAAAGTGTACAGTGGTTGGATTGAACCACAATCTGATGTCAGAAGTGGGATTGCTACCAATTTTTGGGCAACAGCACTCTATAGTGGGTCTGCATGCCTTTTTCAGTGAGATGTAGCAAGCTATTCTAATTCAGGATTAGTCATAAAGCTGGTCTGCTTGAATTCAACATTAAGTGTTGTTGGCAAATTCTTCACAAAGCATAATCAGTTGCAAACTAGTAATTCTACCTAGCACATTATCTGTTATCCTAAATTTATGGTCACTAAGCGTTATTGAGAAATCATCCATATTGCATATTGCCAGTTCTCTTAAAGTTACCATTAAGTGTTGCCAGGATGCCCCCATACAGACCCTCAGTGTACTGACCTAATCGGAAGATACCCATCCCCAGTTGTATACAGCCACAGAGTAGAGTTAGAGCCACAGCATACGTGGTGTCCCCTTCAGCATAGCTGGCCACCATGAGGGACATGATGGCTGTGGGGCCCAGGGTGATGTCTTTGGAACTCCCCAGGAGAAAGTACACAAGACAACCCATGAAGGAGGAATACAGGCCATACTGAAATGAGAAATATACCTCTTTACCATTCCAAGAATTATCTCCAAGCAGATCTATTGGGGGCAATGACAGTATCAAATGGGGCAAAATCAGTTTTATTGGCCACACAAGATATAAATACAAAACTGCTTTGGCCTTTTGGATATGGTCATTGCCACTGATAGATCTGCTTGTTGGAGATTACCATTCAAATTACATGTTGTTTTGTTGGTTTTTGGAATCTTTAACAATACTGTAGTTCTAAGTGGGCTCAAAACATAGGATTTCTTCAAATCACATGTTGAGAGATATTTTCTTAGATTATCAAAGATGAATGAAATGATCAGTGATATTTCAGTGCATGGTTAAATATGCATATGCACATTGATAGGAAGTGTTATAACATACATGCACATCACATACATATATTTGTGCATATGATGGTTGAAACATGTATGTATTGATAGAAAGAGTGGAATCGTGTGGCGTAATGGATAGAACATTTGACTGTCAAACAAGGGGACCCGAGTTCGAACCTGGCTTGCCCCCAGACATGTCTGCACATGCGCCCCGACGTCGTGCCCTTGGGAAAGGCACTTAACACGACTTTCCTCACTTCACTCAGGTGTAAATGAGTACCTAGCTCATCTAGGGTTAGGGACGTCCCTCAGATAGGACGTTAAATGGAGGTCCCGTGTTTGGGAAGAGCCACACCCCGCGCACGTAAAAGAACCCACCACACCTTTCGAAAAAGAGTAGGGGCATGCCCCGGTGTGCGATGGTCCAAAACCTACAGTCCCATGACCACACATGGGTTTGCCCTTAGTAATAGCCTCCGGCTAGTTGGGCAACCCTGGCATGTACATGCTGAACCAACCAATAAATAAATAAATAAATGAATAAATAAAGAGTAAAAACATATTTGAATAAATTATGCACATCATACACATGTACTAGTATGATACTACATACACATTATGTACCTGTAGTGGAAGCTCAGCAAGATGAGCATACGCCAGTCCCTGAGGGATAACTGTCAGCGCGACGGTCAGTCCTGCGATGAAGTCGGACTGTATCCAGCTGCACTGGTACCGTGGCAACCACAGCGTGATGGGGAACTTCCTCCGCAGGTTCTCGGCGGTACAGTTCCGCCGCGCCCATGTCGTGATGTTACAGGAGGTCGGACAGCTGGGCTCAAAGGTGGACGTCTCTGTTTGTACGCTCATGGTCATGGTATGGTGTTATCTGGAAACATTCCATGTTGTATATGATTGATATCATTTTACTGTTAGTGTACATGTTAGGCCATGAGTTATGATATGCTTGTGGAAGTATAGCAATGTCTGGCATGCTTTTGTTAACACATGTACCCAATATCATATTCACCTTGAATATTCACCTTGAAGCTCAGCCAGTACGTACCCTGTCAGAGTAATGAGGATGTGCCTATGTTTTACCAATGGTAAGGTATAGGGGACTTTTTAGGGGTGATTGTATTAAAACATGAACTATGTAAAATTGTCTTCAGTTGTTTATGTTCCTTTTAATAAAAGCGTCTTTCCTTTATTTTCCTTTGTTTATTTGTACCGGGCACTTGTGCTGTAACTAAACCCATGCGCAACGTAACTGCCAATAATATCATAGACATGAGGAAGAAGAAGAAGTAAGTGCGAAGTACATATTAGCAATCTCTAGAGGTAAAGGGTTGTAAAAATGTAGGGCCAAAGTTCAGGTTGAACCGATTCCTACTTCCGGACTTGACAAAATTATATAGTCTAGTCGTAACGTTATCTGTGTTGAAAGAACAGTACAGGACAGTCAATCAATGGTTGACAGCATGGGAGAGGTCAAAATACAGTTTAAGGTAAGCTGATACAGTTTAAGTTCATTAACTAATCGTGATCTCGCAGATATGATTGATTTCCTATCGATCGACACATGCACATGACAGTCACGTGAAGGTAAAAACCGGCAAGATCAAGACCCCCCCTCCCAACACACTGAAAACTTGCACTTCTACTAAAGGGACAAACAACGACTGCTTTCTTACAAAGAATGGAGTATATAATACCTTAGCTACTCACCTCATTGTGTTAAGTACCAGTGCGTTATGATATGGCTGTTGTTTGCCTTAAACGTTGCAAGGATCCTGCGAAAAGGGCCACAGTCTGACTATGTCACAACTCGTCCTTTGCTTACTTACAACGGTCAAAGGTTAAAAGTCAACGTCCCGATCAGTGTCCTGATTATCCTGTCAGTGTGAAAGTTGAAACGTTACCTGATGACACAGTGAGTGTGTGAAGTTTTTCGATGCGTTACACTTGATATCTGGTAAACTCTACCGATGATATGATAGGTGACGGCTTTTACACTATACTATAACGTTACGTCTTAGTCTTTGCCTGATACTTATCAACCGTAGTTAATGTACATGTAGGGTGTCATGTCCCAGTTGATCAAGGCTATAACCTCCTTGAGTAGATAAAAGGAAAAATTCGCACTAAGCTCCTGACCAAAGGTTTTGCCCATTCTGCCCAAATCGAATCGAAGATGAGTTTCACTTTATTATGGAATTCTCTATATATGATGCCCTACACGATAAGTTATTCACCTTTATCAATTCAAGTACTTCAGATTTTAAGACGCTCAATGCTACAGATAGATTTGACTATATCTTTAGATGTAACAGCTCACACAGTGTTGAAATAGGCAAATATATAAAAGATTATTTTGTTGCTCAATGATACTCATAATTAGCCCAACTTGAATCATGTAAAACCTAAGATAGTCATTTTGTTGTAGGAAATAGTTTTATTCCATACTTATATAATTATGTCTTGTTCTATGTTAACTGTTGTTGCCATACTAAAGTTCTTCTGTATCACTAGTCTTTCTTTCCTCGAGGCAGGTTTCCCTCGCCTTTTTGATCCTTGAGTGACTTTTAACAACAGAAATGAACATACTTTTGACGAATTAACTATATGCATCACCATACGGTGTTTCGGGGCAACGTTTGTGATAAAAAGCAATCTAAATTTGTCATATTTTCATTTATGTTTGTATAAACCTGGTCCTATATAGTAGCAGTATTTAGCCACAAAGTGAACGGCTTTCTAAGATGATAAGATCATTTACAATCAAGATTGGACTTACATTGTGCAAGGATGAAATTCAAAGTACCGAAAAGATCTACCAGACGAATTAACTGCTTCGTACAACACAGATAAGTTTTATTACAAAATAATTAGATCGTCGTCCTGTTTCGCTATAGATATTTGCACTAGCAATGCCTTCCTTTCTGTATCCAGCCAGAAGATCATGACTTATCATTTCATCCAAAAACGCCTGAAGTCATTGTTGTTTTGGCATGGACCATTCCTGTGTAAAGCGAGACTTGATAGGATTTTTTTTTTAATTTTTCGGTAAGGCCATGTTGATTTGATTATATGGATGACATCCTCCGTGGACCCCAAAACTGATGCGATCATGCGAACAAAACAAAAGTTTGGCAAAACAAAGTTGCCTTCATTATGAAATCTACATGGTCAGGAAGAACGAACAATACTGAACACACAGTAAGGTATACCTCAGTGTTTGTTTATCTTATATCATTTTCATTTCAACCGTAAACAAAGTAACAGAGACAAAATCCGGAGAAACAATGTGGGATCTATATTTTATTAGATATAGTGTTATATCATTTCTGGAGTGATCCGTGCAGTTCACTACTGCACAAATGATATCCTGTACATCTACTTCTAAATCAACGTTTCACGTCGTGTTTACATACAGTTCTCCTATATCAACATGGCTGCAATGATTCCAGTTCAAAGCTAACCAGCGTATCTATAGTATAAAACTCTTCATCTAGCCGTTGACACGTTAGCTCATAATATACATTTAGCTCTATTGCTGTTGAACACGATTAATTTTTCTTATGTCTTTTTCTATTCCATGTAAAACCAAAGAATATCCAAAAGACATTACGTGCTAGTTACCAACTTCTTATTCTTTACCAACTTCTTCCTATCATTTAGTATCCGGCATCAGAGAATTTTTCTTTTATGTTGCCGCGACTACAAAATATTCTTTTCTAGTATCACCTATATCTGTATCTTTGTTAACGTTAGTCAACAGTCGCAACTTCATGGGTACTTGACGGCGGCTGGTTACATATTTGCGGTATCGAACGGCCTTTGACGCCTAGGCTTAGCATGTATAAAGGACAGGAGTAAAGAGTGCTCTCTCAACAATTCCCATTCTACAGTAACTCTTGGGTAGATCGATTTTTTTTTAACCTAAATCCCGGTTGATAACATGGAAGCTTCTAGTCGAGCCTGCGTCTTGTTTTCTTGTCTGGCGAGAGGTACGCACTGGTACGTCTGTCATTCTGACGTCATCTGTATGCTAATGAGGATTATGTCGAAAGCTTTGGTAAAATCGAGTATTGCTTAGTGTATCGGTACTCCCTTTTGCTACGTCGTATAATGTTAGAACATTAGCGTTTTCGTTGACCACTTGACACTGATGCCATGTATGCGTTATAAATACAGCAAGTATGGCATTTAATCTTCTAAGAACATCCTTCGTTACTTATTGGCTATTTGCTAGCAGTTTTCAGTCTAGGTAAAGAAAGGCTCACTAGAAGAAAAGCCTTTGATGATGGTAAAACGGCCTCCACAACAACACTTCATCTTGAAATATGGCCATTAACCTGTACAAACATTTGCTGCACGACTACGCCCTCTTCTATTACTATGTACATATATCATGCAGTTGTCACACGCCCGCTAGGGCTCACAAACCCCTCCCCATCATCATTGTCGTCCTTCACAACCCCTCCGCCTTCCCCCTGGGGTTCCGTTTGATAGTCTCCCATCGGTATAGCTTCTTGTGTGGGTGACCTTGACAATGTCAGCGCTATGTCTGACGTGACGGTTTCAGACATGACGATTTGGTTCCTGTCGTCTGGACTAGTGTTGTTACAGTCCTCACACATATCCTCATACAAAGACTCATGTGAGTCCAGGCCGTTCCCTTCTCCCATGCCAACGTCTAGGCTTTTGTGGATTCCCTGTACAGAACAAGTAAAAACAAATATAATTACGTTGCAAATAGAAGATTATAGCTGGACCAAATGTTCCATTTTGGAATATTTGTTACCACTTTTGAAATATTGCTTCAGCTAGATATCATTTTCCATTGTTTATTATTTTTGTTTCGCATATGGATCTTTCGCTGTACAAAACAAGGAAAAACAAATATAGTTATGTTGCAAATAGAAGATTACAGCTGCACCAAATATTCCATTTTGGAATAGTTGTTACCACTTTTGAAATCTTGCTTCAGCTAGATATCATTTTTCATTGTTTATTATTCTTATCTCGCATATGGATCATTCTCATCTATTTCCATAAAATAAATCTAACGGTTCTCAGTGGCAAATGTGCTAGATGTTGGCACATCGTCAACCAAATCCGCAGTGTGTTCTTTGGCACACAGTTTGACAGATTAGCCGAATAGGCTCGGTGGGCGTCACTCCACCGTCCGGGAAGGTAGTGTAAAGTGCCTTTCCCGAGGGAACAACGTCGGGGCATGGTGAGTATCGAACTCGGGACCTATTGATTCCGAGTTCAACGCTCTAACAGTTACGCCACGCCGAGTACAGTCACTATTTCCTTGAAGTACAGTTATAAGTTACGTACCGTACTGATCAGTGAGCAGGCCCCGTTACAGTCGATACGCCTGCCCAGTAGGGCGGGGCGGATGGACCTGTAGTACACATGTTCAACCGCTAGGACGAGCAGACTCAGGCCGATGGCCGTGGCCAGGAGGTAGAACGCTCCCGCCAAGTTCTCTACATCGAGCGGGTCACTTCTGGCATCTACCTGGCTGTTCTGATGACAGATGCCTCGTAGCCATTCCGCCTTTAGTTCATCAAGAAAACCTTTAGGAGAAACATGGAAAGAAAACGAGACAAGACAGTGTAGTTTGAGAGATCTCATTCGTTTTTAGTTTTGATCATTTTTGATATCTAAATGACAAATGATCAAATGTGGCAAAAGGCACAATAGATATAGGGAACCAAGGAAGAGAATACAATGATCAGAAAACCACCATACACTAGGCACTGCAGACCACAGACCATACCGCTAGGTGGCGCACACTCACCGTTTGCTCTATATTTCAGGATCTCCAAATCGAACTCCTTTTTGAGTGGGGACCGTTTGGGGAACCCGATGCCGTATCCCGTGGCGGCGAAGATCTTCCCTTCCCCGATGGTGACGAGAGAACAGTCGGGGTCTTTCCCCGCTACCCAGTCAAGAACGGCTGCGTCGTAGATAAAAGCATCCAGTTCCCTATAGAGGTGCATAATGAAAGAAAAGACCATCTGTCACCTTTTTCAAGTGCTGCATTGCAATGTGAACCAGTCAGAATTGCCTTGAATTCGAAGAAGGTGACAGATGGTCACCGAAACGTCGGTTGAATAAATCTCTTGGTTATGTAAAAAGAGTACTTTTTTTCAGTGACTTACCAACCTGATGAAACTATTCACAGAGATGCACAATGTTTAGATTGAAGTGCTGTGCACACAAAGACATGGGTGCTCTAACGTTTTACAATAATATCTTTACGACATCTAATTCTTTGATAGAATGATTCTTATCAACATTTACACTGTTCTAACTAGCTTACTCTATTGGCAAGTATAACACAAACGAAATATATGACCATAGATCGTAAAGTGCGTCGGTACAGGCAAACATAAAATGGGTAACGAAAACTATGGTACTTCTGACAAATATTCAACCATTGCACACAACAAAAAGAGTAAGCTATTATGGGGAGCTTTCGAGACGAACTCTGTCTCTTCATCAACCCGGGAAAAGTCACATCTCGTCTTGGAGTTCTCTTGTCACGTGACTGATGTTGTTTATCACGTGACAAGAAACAGTCATATACAGGCAGTTATACAGGCTTGAGATAATAGCCTCCGTTGCAGGCCTTCACACTAGTGTTTTACTAGCGATTTTTTTTCAATTTTTTTGTTTGGGGGGGGGGGGGGCGTATCTGCTTGAGCCCCCGTATCTCTTTGCCAATGCCAATGGGCCCCGCATCTGATTGGGATCGTGGTAATCGCTGTGATTACCACGATCCCAAGCAGATACAGGGCCCAAGCAGATACGGGGGCTCAAGCAGATACGCCCCCCCCCCCCCAAAAAAAAATTGAGAAAAAAATCGCCAATAAAACGCTAGTGGGAAGGCCTGCAACGGAGGCTAACTTGAGATAGTGACGAATAAAACTGAATACTGTAGATAGTTCTGAATACTATAGTAGTTTTACCGTTGTTTGAGGGCCTCCGCTGCTGCTTTGGGTGAATCGTTGTTGAACTGGTTCATGTAGTCCAGCATGTGACTGCCGTAGTTCCGCTTGATGTTCTTCTCCGTGCTCCCGTCCGGAACTGTACCGAACCTGAAGGGTGGCGAACTGCCCGTCGGGTTCTGAAACTGCGTGTAAAACATCCGAATATGATTTCATCAGGTTGGTAGAATATAGGATGTAGGAGAATCGTTTTACACAACCAGGTAATCTCTCTCACCTCTCACCCTGACGCCTTTAGGCCAACGGCCTGTAAGTTGTCAGCCTCGCTATGAACGCTCTCCATACTGCTCTGTCCTCAGCCATTTAACTCGTTTAACAGCGTTTAACTCGTGCCGGGGACTTAACGTCCGGTTCCTACGGCTAGCAGAGCCTGTCTAGGTCGGACGGGGGACCCTCCCTTTAGCGACTACCCAAACTCCACCCCCTCATTTGAGGTTACAGAGTAGGGACGTTACACCTACCCCAGGACTAGGAGATTGGTACATTCGGGCTCTCGCACCGCTTCAAGGTAGGAGGGTCAGGGAGCCGATGTTCGGGCATCCCAGCGAGAGGTAATCTCCCTTGGTAATCTCACCTGCTAAAACGTTAACGTTTCGAAGCCGTCTGGATAAGGAAGACAACACCAGTGAAGAACCGAGACGAGGGGGGATACAAGCTTAGCCACGATTTAGATAGTGTTCTCACCGCAAAAGCGCCACCTACATCGGCTACGTATAGCGGTGAGAAGCAGTACTCCAGTCAGAAGCTCTGAAGAAGGTGTCTGATAGACATCGAAACGTTAGCAGTTGAGATTACCTGGTTGTGTAAAAAAATCTCCTATATCCTGCGTATAAAACATATAGACCGAAGGCATTTAAGCATTTTGGAGTTACATCAAAAGTAAAACTTGGCTTCAAATGGAAATTCATAACATGTAGAAAAGATAGATAAATCTACGTACCTTTGAAAGATGAGAATCTTATAGTGGGAATTTGAAAACTATGATATAGAATGACTGACAAAAATTGTTAAGATAACAACACAACCGCTGTGCCCAAACGACATAGCCCCGTAGGCATAACCAAAAATCACTAACCTATTACCGGTATGCTCTTCTTGTGGATGAGAGATTACTATTACGGTGAGACAGGCTAAACCTTTTTAACATGTGACCAGAGGTATTATTTCTTTGTTCACACCTTCTCGTGATATACATTTAGTA
Organism: Branchiostoma lanceolatum; assembly: GCF_035083965.1. Taxonomy (NCBI): domain Eukaryota; kingdom Metazoa; phylum Chordata; class Leptocardii; order Amphioxiformes; family Branchiostomatidae; genus Branchiostoma; species Branchiostoma lanceolatum. The sequence goes on from NC_089729.1 coordinate 17,196,416, forward strand.
ACGGCAGCAGTAGATACGGTAATATTTCCAGTTGACAAAGGATTTCCTATGAATATGTTAAAGAGAAGATAATAATCAGAAAGCAAAATTTCATTTCTTAGAGCTCTGGTTTACCTTAGGGTCATTCATGCCTGTGATGGTCTCCCTCTTTTCTTCGAGGATCATGAAAGCAGTCAGCTTGGCCGTGTAAGACGCGATGAAGATCAGGCCGAAGAACGCCCAGACGGAGGCCGTCATCTTGCTGGTGGTGCCTTTGGGGTTGTCCGCTGGGACCGCCCCGCCGAACAGCATCCCCCACATCAGCCAGATGGCGCTGAACACCGTGAACTTGTACTCTAGTGTAGGGGAAACAAGTAGGCAACAACAACGTAGAGATCAAAGGGGAGGGACCAGCTAATAGAGTTGCGCAGTAGAGTGCACGCTGCATACCCTTTAGTATTTTGCTAAAAATAATTTTTTTCCTGGTCAAATGTTGGTCAGAATTGTCCAGTTTTCTGCTAGGGAGGACAGAAGAATGTGAATTTTGAAAATCTGACCAAAATAGGTGATTTTTGGCATGTTTGATCTCGGATCGACCTCTGAACCCTTCTCTTATGGTTGGACTGGTATATTAGGATGGGGGGGTGAAATCCTGGTCTCATCTGAAACTTCTGTCTTTAGCTCGTTAGAATGCTGGAGTTGAACTCCTGCTTTTTTCACCTAAAGCAACCTGACAAATCCAGCTTTGCAGGGGTGGTACAGATTTGAGGTTTGAAATGTAGATACATGTGTTTTTAAGTGGTTGTTTTTGACGGCTTATCCATGTGTGGCATAGGAAAGTCCATTTAGAGGTCCCTCCCCTAAACACCTCGAGCACGTTAAAGATCCCACCACGTACACTTATCGAAAAGAGTAGGGGTCCTTCCGGTGAGAGTGGTTCATACCTACTCAGTTCAAAATGGCTGGCTCTGGGGTATTTGTTCTATTAAGGTCAAATTGGCGCCAAACGGCAGCCTCCAGACCCTTGCCATTCAGCCCCATCGGGTAAAAGTGGGCAAACCCTATAAATGCCCCCCCCCCACCCCTCCTCAGTGCTGTACGACAGCGTCCTGTCAGGTGATAACTAACAGCCCATCTGCTAAGCTGAGGACTGGGGCTCATGCATTATGAAAAAAGGATTGCATTAAGAAAAAAAAGATTGCATTAAGAAAAAAAGGATTGCATTAAAAAAAGGATTGCATCAAGAAAAAAAAAGATTGCATTAAGAAAAAAAAAGGATTGCAAGTATTTGGATAGCGTGTTCTGGTCATCAACAGTCCCCAGAAAACAAACAAGTAAATATTAACCAAATGACATGAGATTTTTGTCACAAACACTTGTAGAAGTTACATAACAGATGGGTTTTCTGTAGTAGTAGTAGTAGTAGTAGTAGTAGTAGTAGTAGTAGTAGAAGTAGTAGTAGTAGTAGTAGTAGTAATCTATGTAATGTAATTAGTCATACGACAACATACCCTCCTCTCCAGCAAACAACCTCCTCGCCCTGCCGACTCTGGGCCGTAGAAACTCGAAGACAAAGATGGCGAGGGCCATGCCGTGTACACAGACCAGAAATATCATCAGCCACGACCACACATCTAAGGGGGCTGTGGAGAAAAAAAAGTAAACTTGTAAAGGATTTTGCTTCAGCGTGGTTTTCCTTATAATAAGACACGTAGCGCTGAGAAGAAATCGATTTACGAGGAATTTACGGATGATGCCGGACTGCAAGATCGTAAGATTGACCAGGGGGCTCACCGAGAAATGCTGACGGAGAGACGCTACCCTTCCTCCGGTTGACTAGCACACTGATCCCCGTCTCAACGAACGGCGCCGAGAAGTCCATGTACTCGTATCTGAGTAGATACGAAAATGAGAATTGCAATTCCATCACAGCAGGTCTTATTTTAAGAACTAAGCTTAATCTCCGTGACCATCTTAGATAAGAAAGTAAGACCAACATCACGACACCTTTGAATCGACGTCAATATCCAATCCTCGGTGCGCGTACCGAATAGTCTTCGTAATAATGCGCGTACCGAATAGTCTTCGTAATAATACAATATGCTGATGTGTATATGCGCCATAATCATCGACTGCAGTGTTGATTACATATTCATAAGTGTAGCATCGGGTTACTCTGCAGTTTGTAGAAAATTTACATTTTGTTCCAGCGAAATCGTGACCATTAAAAACCCGTATCTGACTTTAAGTGTTACATTTACATTTGACTTTATGTGATAGTGGGTACCAGTACAGAGTCGTTTTCAGTGTAAGATAATGCATATCCTGATGTGGCATCGTGACCATGCATATCCTGATTGTGGCGCAATCGGCAGGGTGTTTCGCCCAGAACCGAGAGGTCCCGGGTTCGAAACCACTGCTGTGCCCCGATGTTGTGCCCCTGGGAAAGGCACTTTACACGACTTTCCTCACTCCACACTCCACCCAGGTGTGAATGGGTACCTGACTTAGGTTGGGGAAGATCGTATTGAGGTCACTTGCTGGCGCCGAATGGCAGCCGCCCAGACCCTTGCAACAGTTCCACAAAGTGCAAGTCTGCAGCAAATATGTATCTGTTGTGTATCACTAAGTATGTGATTGTAAACCCTGCAGCAATTCAGCACTGGCACTGCACGAAATGGCCACGTATCCTGACGGATCCGACGTATCCGGAATCGGGCCTCATGGCGTTTCCGAGCGAATCCGGAAAAATCCCAGTTCACTGCTCGGATACTGAAGTGCCCGCAGATCCGACCAATTCCGACGCCGTATTCTTCTGGATTCGTGATGCGCCTCGGATACCCGAAGATATTTGCGCGGATCCCTCGTTTTTTTTTATATTTGGAATGTTCGGATTGTTTGTATGTCGGTAGTTGCTTCGGATCCTGACGAATAAATACACACGGCACGGCATGATCTCATTTCCTGACGAATCCAGCAGATCCGGAATTGCGCATCATAGCAGATACGGAACGTTTCCGATTGGATCCGATGCACCTCAGATCAGACAATTCCGGCGCCGTATACGTCTGGATCCTTCATACGTTTCGGGTACAGATACGGAACGTTTCCGAGCAAATTCAGACAATTACCAGGTACACCTCAGATCCGGCAATTCCGACGCCGTATACGTCTTGATCCGTGATGCGCGTCGGATACCTAAGGATATTTGCGCGGATTCTTCGTTTCTAGATATTTGTCAATATGGCAGAGATGTTCGGATTGTTTGTCGGTAGTTGCTTCGGATCCTGACCAACAAATACACACTGCACGGCACGCGGCATGATCTCAGATCCTGACGAATCCAACAGACCCGGAATTGCGCATCATAGCAGATACGGAACGTTTCCGATTGGATCCGATGCACCTCAGATCCGACAATTCCCGCGCCGTATACGTCTGGATCCTTCATATGTTTCGGGTACAGATACGGAACGTTTCCGAGCAAATTCGGACAAATACCAGGAACACCTCAGATCCAGCAATTCTGATGCCGTATACGTCTGGATACGTTTCGGGTACAGATACAATATCTACTCGGATCTTTCATTTTTTTATGTATTTGCCAATATGTTAGAAGTTCAGATTTGCCAATATGTTAGAAGTCATGAGCTGTCTCGGATCCTGACGTGTACGGAACACGGATTCGTGTCGGATATCCAAATTACCCACAAGACACTTCTGGGCGCGACAAACGTTAACGATTTTCTTTCGGTTAACAGCACAGACAAGAACGGCGTTTCATCACCTTCTGTGCTTAACATGGCATCGCCAGAGTCTACCATGGTCGACCAGTGATTTTTGAGTGGCTTGAGAGTCGAAGGGAATTCGGTGTGAACTCAAACACGCGGAATTGCGACGTTGTCTTCTTCGTGCATGCAATATTCGTCGCCCCCCTCCCCCCTTGTAAACGCTGGTAGGGAGTTGATTCATCATTTTGAGGGACTGCCCTTTGGTAAGTACAAATTGAAAAATTCCCGTTTCTAACTAGTTTTGACGTCAGTTATCCTCCTATTGTGGCTTGACATATCATCGCATTCGCATGACCATAAGAATTCTCCAGCCGACCTGCCCTTTTACGGCGTTAGGATCTAGGAAATTTAAAATTTCAATTTGTTCATTCTTGCCAATGGTCAGCAGACATGTGTGTCTGGTTAACGTTTCAGATACAAAATAGCAAGCAGTGGAGGGAAAGATAATTAAAGATATGGAAGGGAAGAAAATGTCATAAGTATTTGTCCCACAAAGATCCCACAGTTTGTGGATAGTGAACTAGAACTTATAAGGAGGCAGTAGTGTGCCTCAGTGATTATTTCATTCAGTTATAGCTGTGCATGTTTGATCAATATCATATTCAAGTTATAGATGTAAGTTTTACGTAGTCAATTCAACGATGCCCAGATTCATTTTTTTTACACATGCGAGTATGTGATATGTTTAATATTTGTCATTGTTTCCATTTATATATATATATATCCAGTACAGCATCGGCAGATACTTCCTTCACAAATGCAGCACATATTGTGAGGACCTTGGCTGGGAACAAAGCAATCAACTGTCAGATGCTCAGCTGCTGAGTACCTCAGGCTCCTTTGGTAAGTCCATCATCGGTACACTTCAATGTTAGCTGAGAGAGGCATGATGGATATCCATTGTCCCGTGTTTTTTGTAGCTGCTGTGATGAAACGAGCCCATGTCAAAATCATGTGACATGTTCCTTAAATACGTGAATTGATATTTATTCATCATTTGGTTTTATCATATAGGAACTGGTTCATCACAAGATGGACTCCAAGCTGAGTCCAACATGCAGATACAGAAGAAATCAGCCTTGCCTGTCCCTTACCAAGAGTGCATGGAAGAAGTGAACTCAGATGTAGTCAGAGAATGGGGAGAGGACGATTATACACATGCAGTTCCACGGCATATGCTACTTACGTTTAAAATGTGGCGTGTCATCATGGGAGTTCTTCAGACAGTATAATGTTACTTTCTATTTTCAACCTCTGTATTTGAAATAATTGTATCTGATGGCTTTTAGACGAAGAGCTGGCCACAAATAAGGCTTTTATTACTTTAGTGGAATATTTAGAACATGTAGATAATTTTGGTCCAAGGGCACTATACAGTAGTAAATATTACCACAATGTTGTGATGGTGTTAATTGTAATACATTTCATAATTTTTCAGAACATTGTGCTTGCACAACCCCAATTTACCGACATTAACCTGCATATGCAGTGGTGCTTTGAGTATGCATATGTGGATGTCCCTCAGCCTGTCTCAAATGAAATGGATCATTTAGCCACATAGTACTTCCGTATTGTATTGTATTTGATAGTTTTTGAACTTAGAAATACATTATGTTGAGATATGAAATGATACATATGTTACATACAGGCTTTCCCAAACTTCCTGTCATGAAAATGATGTTTTGGGTATAGTTAAATTAGGAATGCAAGCACTTAGTCGGATCCGTTACGGATTCGTTGTTGGGTCCACCTGTATCCGTCAGTATTCACCATTTTCTTCAAAATACAGAAAAATCCCTGTAGGCATCCGTCAGGATCTGTGGCATTTCCGTACAGTGTACGGCTCCGTATTCGTCGAAAATCCCTTACTTTCGGATTCTTCAGGAAATATTCCATATACCGGTGCGGAAATAGTCGGATACGTTACACGAATCCGCATGTATCCGCCAAAAATACAGAAAAATTCCTGTTCGTATCCGTCAGGATCGGTGGCATTTCCGTACAGTGTACGGCTCCGTATTCGTCGAAAATCCCTTACTTTCGGATTCTTCAGGAAATATTCCATATACCGGTGCGGAAATAGTCGGATACGTTACACGAATCCGCATGTATCCGTCAGTATCCGCCAAAAATACAGAAAAATTCCTGTTCGTATCCGTCAGGATCGGTGGCATTTCCGTACAGTGTACGGCTCCGTATTCGTCGAAAATCCCTTACTTTCGGATTCTTCAGGAAATATTCCATATACCGGTGCGGAAATAGTCGGATACCTTACACGAATCCGCATGTATCCGTCAGTATCCGTTAGTATCCGACAAAAATACAGAAAAATCCCGGTACGTATACGCCGGGAAACGAGGCCATTTCGTGCAGTGTGGCTGCCATTGCACAGGTACTTCCTGACCAATAAACCAATATGACCAATGTCACCTTTCCTCGTTGATAGTGAGCGATGCAACTGCCATTTGGGCCTTTCCTGCGACGATGTCTCCGACCACCCCGTTCCACTTGCCAGTCACACTCAGCTTCCCGAATTTCCCGTCATCAACAAGGTACACCTGTGTATTGATAGTTGTCAAGTAAACCTCCTGCGTACAAACTTAATCTCATCTGAACAAAAAGTTCTCTTGACAGCCGATCACTTGTTGATTACGAAAAGACAATGTGGATACTAGTAGAGTTTACAATTATGCCGAGGAAAAGCCAAGTTACATTGTGTGGTAAATTAGTTAGCCAGTGCATATAATATTGTGTTTTATCTTAAATCACTGTGACCTATTGTTTAAAGTATTGATGATTCGCAGGATGCGGACTTGGCAAACTTATGACTGGTAGACGACTTACGAGTTACGTAACGTATGGGTAAGATGATCGGCTAATTTATGAGGAAAAAAATAGATAAACCCAATACAATGATCTTAGTATGACTGATTGACAGTAGTTTTACTGCGTGTATCGAAGTGTTTATCTTGAAAGTATCTTAGTGCTAAGAGCGGCGGATAAAGAAAAAAGGGAAGAAACATTAATGTTTAGTGGTGCGTACCTAAACCTTGGACCTGTTTCGGACCTGTTCCTAACCTTTACGTTCAAGTCCTAAACATCTGGAAACAAGGCCGGACTTGAAAAAAATCTCTCGCTTTTACATTCCTTTTTTTATTATTTAAACCATCTTAAAGCTACCTTAGATCGTAAAATTTGCACTGGAAAAATATGAAAACATTGCTGTTTTTTGTTTATAACTGAACTTCTGCATTAATTGCTGTCTATATATAATTCCGTATATTATAGTTTTCAAATTGCATGTTAAATATATGCCAATATGTAATTTTACATGAAACAGGAAAAAAAAAATTCGTAGCACACATATTCCATTGGTTCAAGTCCGGACTTTCAAGTCCGAACCTGAACCTGAACCTCTGAACTCCAGTCCAAACCTAAACCTAAACTCGGGTTTAGGTACGCACCACTATTAATGTTACCGGTAGAATAATGAGAGGTGTGGAGTAAGAGATACAGTGTACCTCATATGTAAAGCGCAGATCTTTCGCTAGCTGAAGCAATAGTTCCATGCAAAACCCAGAGCAGCATTTGATGACGTGTCCCGCCCTAGGAGAAGGAAGAACATTTGGAAGGAATAACTCGAAGAAATAAAGTTTCCACAGGAAAGTTGACATAAAGAGACAGACGGGCCTACAGTGAAAACTTGTAGTCTCTACCAGACTAACTACGCCAGTGTTTCACTTGCAGGCTAAACGGGCGAAATGTGATCTTCACTGTGGACTGACTCTACTTGCTAATCATTCCTTTTTCTGCCGAATTCTACGATTCATACGCCCGTAAGAGGGCCTGGTGGAGGCTAGGGAGGGGGCAGGTAATTATTTTCAGCATTAAGGGAACGTGCAAGTTTTCTAGCCTCCACCACGCCCTCTTACGTTAACGGAGCCTGCAAGTAAAACCCTGGCGTAGTTATAGTCTGGTAGAGACTATCTCCTCCCCACAAACGTCCTACCCTGTTCTGTTCCATATATTACATGCAACATACAGTCAAACCTGTATTAGCGGTCACCTTTGCATAGCGGCCACCTGCCCATAGTGGTCACTTTTTGTCGGTCCCTTGGATTTTTCCCATTGACATAAGCATTAAGAATTAGGCTATAGCGGCCACCTGTCCAACGCGGTCGCGGCCAGACGATTTTCGGTCCCGCGAGTACAGTTACACTGCCGATAACGGTCACGGCGCGCCGGTAGAGGCCGTATTGCCACCGCACGCCGGCTTCAAAATCTTCATTTTTTCACGCAGTTATCAAATTTATGTGGACTCAACTGGATAGGACAATAATAAAGAAAACCAGAAATGTTTATATATATATATCCTTGTTAGAAAATCCATGGTTTGACGCGAAGTCAAGTAAAATTTTCTTCACATGGCTTGCGTTTGTACATCGTGGCAAAATTGACTATTTCTGTGCATTTCGACTGGACAAATATTACGGCAGCTTTTTGGAAAATACAGCCCGCACATGTACCTGATGCGGTAAGTTCGCGAAATGTTTGAATGCCGGCTTAATTTCCGTTTTCCCCGGGAATTCATCCAAAATTGTGCTCAAAACGTGTTTCACGCGGTTTTCAAAATGGCGCTGATCATGTGATAGTCAGCGCCATAAAGGTCAACGGAAGATACCACTGTTACGGAGGTATAATGTGATAAATATATTTTGCTGCAAAGTATCACAGAGCATGATTATTTTACCAAAAGCTTCAAAATAAATATAAATAACATTAATATGATGTAAAATTTAGGCTATTGCAATTTTATGAAAAGAAAAAAAAGCCGTCAAAAGAGCGACCTTCTCCTGAGTACCCTATTAGCATCATGGTAGAAGCTGATAATGACAAGCACCACAACAACAGACTAGGGGAAACTTTCGCCCCGATTTTATGTTTGAAAACGGTCGAAAACGAACAGTAAGTGGCAACTGAGCAACATGTATTTTGTTCTTAACCAACTAGGTGGCATTTTGCTGTGAAGGACTTTGTTTCATATGATTAAAACTCGTTGGTGATACGTGTGCCTGCAGCGAAGCAGTCGCGAAGGATCAAGAGTAGAGTATGGCGATGCTGGTCTGTTCAGACATGAAGCTCGAGCAAGCCATGGATTTTGGAGTTGGCAGATACAATGATTCTTTTTTCAAGCCAATAATAGAAGTAAAAGAAGAACCATCAAACTTCTAAAATATGACTTACCTATGCAATGTTTACATGTATGCTGTACGGTGAATAAATGTATCTCAGTTGTTACTGAAAACATTTGTCACTCGAGGTCAATTAATCGACCTTTTCTCCATAGCGGCCACCTGTCCATAGCGGCCAGTTTTCGCCAGTCCCTTGAGTGACCGCTATAGACAGGTTTGACTGTACTTGTATCCGTTTCATCTACTTACGGTCCGTCTATAACTTGTTTGCATTCCACAGCCTTCCCCATACATATCGTGTCGTCCTTTTCTGAGACAAAGACGAAGGGGTCCTCTTTGATGGTTACAATGCTGAGATGTCTGGTTGTGGGGAGGGGGGTAAGCAGGTTGCCTATGGATTGGGTAATCTCATTCAGAGACCGCTCCAAGGTGACTGTTCCATTGTACCAGCTTCCAACCTATGTCAACAGAAACACTTTCGTACAATGACATTTCAAACGGGTCCCCGAAAGTCCGAAATGGAACGAAATGGAACGAACTAAACTTAACATAATGAAATTAAATACCAGTAGATAGCGAAATATAAGGAGTAGACCGGAACAGGTAGCATTTTAAATACAGAAGTGAGTGGTTGATACATAATATAACGTGTTTTAACAGAAGTGAGTGGTTAATACATAATATAACGCATTTCGTTCCATTTCGTCCATTTCGTTCCATTTCGTACTTTCGGGGGACCGTTTCAAACTGATTGTTCAGCATCTAAGTATGCGGGGCCATTGCAAGTGATTGAACTACAGTCTAGCAATGTGAGGAAAATCGCAAACCAGTTTGTTTGATATGTTACAGATTGATTGTGATTAAGGAATCAGGATATTAACCTTTATCACACTGCAGTAGCCATTTGGCATCCCATTCTCTATTGGTTCAATAATTAGGCTGCAGAGAGAATGTTAAGACAATCTAGTTCCTCCTTAGACGAAAAATTCAAACAATCGAGTTCCTTTGGGTAAAATTTGTGTAAGCCCCAATTTCTTTACAGTGTTGGATGAAAAGTTTAATCTTAGTTAATAATCGAGTTCCTTCTTAGACGAAAAAAAGACGGACTCGCCTTCTCAAATACTCCCCGCTTGTCAACACCAACGATGGCAAATGACGGGTTCTCAACAAATCCGTCCTCCCCAAACTGCATCACTGTATTCTTTCTACTGAAGACCTTCATGAACCTTGAAACAGAAGAGGAAGAAAACATCCAAGACAACTTTTAAGAATACTGATATATTCAACAGGCCTGTTCCAAAAAGGCCTATGTATAAGTCTTTTGTATTTATTTGATTAATGGATTTTTTTCTCAAAACTATCAATAATCATATTGATACATAGCCAGAGGCGGAAGACCTTAGTGGTAGATGGGAGGTGAACTTTTTAACTTAGCTATTAATCTCCATGTATGGAACAGCACAAAGTCGATATCTTTGCTGAAAATATAGTGGTCCACAATGATTGAATTAAGAAAAGTTGGAAATAGGCAATTACCTTGTGAGATGGGAGGTACAGGGTGCCGATGTCAATGAATAATTATCAGGTGAGAATAATCAATACTTAAAGCTAATGTAGTTCTGTTTTTGGTGAGGGTGAGCCGAATTAGTCCACCATACATGTTTGGGGGTAATTTACAATTAACGGGTTTGGATAGGTAATAGAGATAAATCGTCAAAGCTACTTTTCCTGGTTATCTATTCAGTTTTCATTTGATCTACCATTTAAAGAGACAAGAATATCTAGATTAGATATTTATTGATTATCAATATTTCAAAGTAAACCTATGGACACCTTCATCATTAAATTTGCCGCATACTAGAATGAGGCGATGAAAGCTCCGCCTGTACCAAAGGAGATAACTTGATTGATTTTATTGACTTTTTTTCGCAGCGACAAATTGCAGAGTTGACCTTTGATACCGAAACCATACATTGGGTTTATGTGTGAACATTTGTAAATCTTATATTCAAGTCTAAGAATCATTATCATGTGTCGTAGAATTTGAAAAGGAAACGTTTATATTTTTTCGCCGAGTCATAACCTAAAATAAAACTAGAAACTACGATATGATTGAAAAACTATGTGAATTTGTGTACAAATGTTTCAAGAAGAGAGAAGAGACTCTGTAGATATAGATGGAAAATAGCACAATGTTCCTTTTCTTTTACTTCATGTTACCTAATGCATTTAGCCCATGTTGGGCATGAATATGCAATAAAATTCATTGTCATTGTCATTGTTAATAAAATATCACAATTGTGGATTCGGGAAAAGTTTGATATATAGAAAGCACTGGTGTATTATATCAACTCTTTATCATACTTACAAATAGTTATTTCTAACTAACACATCACTAACCTGTCAAATGCGTTCTCGGAACGCAAACTTCTCAAAGAGGCCAAGTCCCTACACCCATCGGCTGCATGGACGTCTGGTGAGGCAACCGGGTTGTTTTGTTGTGAGTACACCGACAATCCCTCGTGGAGGACAGAGAGCGCGTCCTTTAGCGCGAGTTCTATCGTGTACTCAGCCTCACGGAAGTGTAGCAGGATCAGTCCCAACGGATATTCTTCTGGCGCTTCGGGAAAGTTGACGACTCCGGCCGAGATGGACTGGAAACCGATCCACACGTGGTTGTCTTCCAAGATGCCAATGGACTCCGCCATGTTGAATACCCATGATGCATCAGTAGTGGAGCAGAAAAGAATGACAGCCTTGGCTTTGATAACACGTAACCTTTGACGCACTCTCCTCGTGGAAAAACGGTTGGCGTTGGCGTCAAATGTTATGGTGGAGTCTAATTTCCATTTATCAGATTGTTCCAAGTACGTCTGCACATAGGAAACGAACTCTTTGTGACCCGGAAGTTCAGTTTTCAAAATGGCGAATTCGTGCCACCCCTGAGAGTCGAGAAGGTCGAAGAGAGCTCGGGTCTGATCTTTTAGTGAAGCGCTGATCTGCAACAAGGTTGTCTCCTGTGCCTAGAGTAAAAACAACAAGGTTCACTACGCGCACAAAGTGACATTTCCTCATAATTACGTGTACACAACAGGGAGTCCCGGACATGCACGGATGAGAGAAAGTAAAGGCCACTTCTCTCCTAAGTAAATGTCATGAATATTTCTACGTTCCATATTTGACATGTTTAGTCCTCTAGTTATAAACTGTCCCGAATATAATTTCATGTTGGACAAGCTTGTTTCATCTGAGCACACAATGTAGGTAGAAACGAAAGAAGAGAAGCTACAATCTTCATTTTGATGACACTTACAATGACAACCTACATTATTGTAATTGTTTATACCTGCATGTAATGGGTATCAATGGTATCTTAGCTTACGACATAGTTTGAATTACTGTTGATCATGACCAACCTTGGCGGAGAGAGATTGCCATTGCCAGTTTGAATAGCAATTTCTCACATAAGTTGGTAGGCTAGGTCTTTTTAGAATTAATTTGGCCATCTATCATTTGAAATTACCCTCTGTTTACGCCAAATTGCCCATTTCCGCTACATACTTTGGACCGAGACACATTTGGTGATTATTGGAGGCAGCCGTTACGTCATCACTTTGACCTAAAGCTGTTCAAGTAGCAATTACTAAAATGCAACTTGACAGAATGTGTATATATCTTTGACCTACGTCTTTCCTGTGGGCTTTTGAGTTGGGATCGGCACTTTAGTACCATTAAATTTTTCAGAATAATCAGATCCACAAGGGTTGGACGCTGCAGGCGGTTTCTGTATTGGTAAGTTCAAAGTCAACGATGACATGTTATTTTCTATCGTTCCCTTTGAAAGATCTTTCGATGGGATAAAATGGTAAAACAACTCTGAATCAAAGTCAATCTGTTATCGATCACAACTGAAAAGTTCGCTTGTAAGACAAATACCTAGACTTCATGGCGTCTAAGTAGGGTATCCCAATGCCAATCAACCACAAAATAACTCAATTATTTGTAATTGACCAATCATTGTGTAGTAAAGACCTTGGCATTCAAAGGTAATCAAACTGTAATGAAGGAAACGGCCAGTACTGATTGTATCTAATCGTCAAGCTTGAGAAGTTTTATAACGATGTCTTTAAAGCTTGTATAAGGACTTGTATATAGATAATCATTCACTTGAAATACCGTGCATGTCATTGCGGTACGCATAATGTATAGCACTTCTTGAATAAAGCAATTCGCCAGGTAATTTAAGAGCGAAAATTGCTTTCGATTAGGTGAAGAAATAGGAACGGCGTTCCCCCCATTGGAATTGTAAATTACAATACTGGGAATATTGCAAATGGTGTCATTGCCCTTTAAATCTCAAAGCAATATCCCTTTGCTCTTCCACTTTATGGAAAAGTGGGTTCTTGCCGTCGGCTGGTCTTATGAATTATTGAAAAGGTATATGTTGAATTACAGTAATTATCTGAGCGCCCAAGAGAACAGGTACATTAAATATTGCTGTCACTAAGCTCCACTGATCTTTCGCGATGTTGATTTGCTGATAGTTGAGAATACGCGGCTTGCACACGAACATGCTCACTGCACAATTATCTACCACACTGTCCTCACTCGTCTGTCATGTCGGGCTGATAAGAGACGCAATTTCCAAGTTATTAAGTAATGCATCTTGTCGACGAGTAAAAGATAACCCAGCAACATCCTTGTCGATATGGTGATGTGTCTTATCATTCGATTCGCGTTACATAAACACAGTGGCTTTCCTTGAATTCCAATAACTTTCTTGGGTGGGCCGAATACTCTCTCTTCGCAGCCAGGGGCTGAATTGCGAGGAGCGCACATTTGGCGGGGCTAGATCGCAAGGGTCTGTAGCGACTGCCATTCGACGCGCAGGTGACCTCAATACGACAATTGCCCCATGTGCGGCCATGGGACTGTCGGTTTTGAACCACTCACACCGGGAAGGACCCTACTTTTTTCGATAACGACAAGATGATGCAGTAGAGCAGTACATAGATACTCTCACGGAATTTATGATAGTTCTGTGTGCATAACATAAACATCTGCTTTAATTTAAAAAAAGATGAATTATGTATTGGGAGATGCATTGAAAGAGAACAGGAATAAAACAACGTACCTGATTGGCATTAAAAGTTGGCCAGGCGATGTGCAGTCCAATCACGGGCAAGTGCAGATACCCTGCTACCATGGCAACGAACTGCCACGCCCATTTGTCAGTGCTGCCACCGGACAAGAGCAAAGCGTCTGCGTCATGTAACTTCCCGCAGACGGCGTCTACTATCTCTAAGGGCGTGCTCTTCTGAAGAACGACTGATTCTTGTAGTATAGTCACCGTTCTATTGGACAAAGAGTTGATGGTATCAACTTGGAGTTGAAACGGCTTTTGATACCCGGCGCTTGTGAAAATTCCTCCTACTTTAGCCAGTCGTGGCGCCACCGTCGTCTGTCTGTGTCTATCATCTGTATCCTGTACATCATTAAGCTGTGCTTTCTGTGGTCTGTCTACGCCTACATGAATGTATGTGGGCGCGATAAAAGACGGAATAGAACTTGATGTTGGAACACTTACTCCTCTAATCACGGACCCATTGAGCTCCACCTGCCCACTGGAGATTGCTGACGCCATTAACAAAAGTAGTGTGGGACAGACGGCTTTGACTTGAATCATGGTGATCTGTCTTCTTAGGTTCTGTTAACATATCCGTCAACCCCGCATAAGTTGATGGATCAAGTTTATCATAGATGTTTTTGAAAAATCATTATTTCCGTGGTCGTCAGAAAGGTTTCTCTCATCCCACTGTGTCTGTGATTGATCGTTCTGTGTTCAAAGTCGCACTTGAACTTCTTAATCCTTAACTTAAGCTGACATGAAGCTGTAATCGATGTCCTTGGGTACGCGCCGCATCTCCGTTCCGATACCAAGTTGGCAAATGTAGACTTTTCGTGGTGATGTGGAGTCGGTCCCAAGCCACGTAACGCAAATAAACGTTTTATGGCGCCATCAGAGTTCCTTGGAGGGATACAGAATTTGTTTCGGAGGTTTTATTAGACACTTCAGCTTTGTTTCTGTCGGTATCCGGTGATGATTCCCGTATATCGTGGCTGGTTTTACGATAGAATCTGCTTATGTGATCTTCAATGTAACACCAGGCATACGGAAGCTGAAAGATAGAAAAGAAGTGGGTTAAACATCTATATTGCCCTCATAGTATAAAACTAACTTTTAGATAACACACATCCATTATTACTCAATGTATAATAGATGATAGATATTCCTTCATCATATAACGTTACTTGATAGCAACATACAGACATGAATAGCTATATTTCGTAATGTACTTTGGGAGTGTTCACGGCTCAAAGATCCTGATCTTTCACTCCAGAACGACAACTTCAAGAGAACCAGTCTTACTGTATGGATTCCTATATTGTGGTAGTACGTAACGACTTTCACGCGACAAGCTGGCACAATGCTGGCCTTTTGCGGCAATATAAGTCGGCAAGTTCCGGAGAACGGGCGAAAATCAATGCGCGCGCGGACGTCATCCATAAGATTAAGATGGTGTGGTCTAGCCTAAGAGGAAGGCAAAAAATCAGTCATCGCAGACCTTTAAACATGAACCACTCTGTACGTCATTGTCGGTTTGTATAACCGAAAGAACGCTGTTATCTGATCTACAACTGATACCGTGTATCAACCATGTCAAAGGTGCCTCTAGAGAAAGCCATCCTTGTAATCCTATCCACTTAAAAGAGCATCGGTTAGAATAACTCACGAAGTCGTTGATAAAAGCTGTTTTAGAAATGAGTATTGACAGTTGCATGATGCATCGTTGGAATTATTTAGTACAAAAGGGCTCGCTTCAGGTTGTAAGCCTATTGGTTAATTGTTGAGAATTGTAAAGTCGATATCAATTAAGCGATACTGACAGATGTTTTTCTTTATGTCGGAATATCTATCTTTTATCTATTGGTTCAGCATGTACATGCCAGGGTTACCCAACTAGCCGGAGGCCATTACTAAGGGCGAACCCATATGCGGTTATAGTACTGTAGGTTTTGAACCACTCATCCCGGGGCATGCCCTTAGCTACCCTTTTTCGAAAGGTGTGGTGGGTTCTTTTACGTGCGCGGGGTGCACGTGTGGACCTGCATTTAACGTCCTAACCGAGGGACGTCCCTAAGCCTAGATGAGCTAGGTACTCATTTACATCTGAGTGAAGTAAGGAAAGTCGTGTTAAGTGTCTTTCCCAAGGGCACAATGTCGGGGCGCATGTCCAGACATGTCTGGGGGCAGCCCGGGTTCGAACTCGGGCTCCCTTGTTCGACAGTCGAATGTTCTATCCATTACGTCGGAATAAAAGGGTTATATTCTGGATCCTATTTAGGTTCAGCATATGTTCTAGAGAAAGGGGGAGAGTGAAGGATCAAAAAGCACGTCTCGATGAGATTGGGGCGGTCTGGTGCTATGTCGCATTTCCTTGATGATGTTTCCATTTTTAGGTCTGTCGAGAATCTATATGTATGGCAAATTTCCATGAATGTGACACTTCTCAATATGGTTTATTTTACAGGTACTGTGTACCGGTACTGTACCGTAAAAATTGATTAGGTACAGGTCCAAAATACCGGATCATGAAGTACCGGTACTGTACCGATATACTTTTACACCAAGTATGTGCTTATTTTGTGACTGATCTCCTGACCTCATTGCCTCATGCAACACAAAACGTGACCAAAGTGACACCTTGGAACAGCGTAACTAATATGCAACAGATCATTCAGGCAGGCCGGGAGTTTTGACAGCAAGACCAAGGGAGTTTGGCGGTAGGAAACCTAGTTATGCTCTTTGAAAACAGTTAATTTATGTTTCTGTCATTATTGAAGAAGTTCAATTCAGAAGAATACATTTCAATTTTTCAAAATTTTCAGGTACAGGTACAGTCCGGACCTGTACCTAAACCTCTGTACCGGTACCTGTACCTGATGTTACGTTTAGGTACGCAGCACTAGCATCAACCAAATAAAAAGACCACAACCAAGTGGTTTATTCAACCGACGTTTCGGTGACCATCTGTCACCTTCCTCAATACAAAGTGTCCTTTTATTCAGTGACTTACCAACCTGTAGAAAGCTATCAATTCTTTTTATAGATTTCTTTGTTTGATAGATTACATAGCAGTTTAATAAAACATCGGAACACAATATTCATTCTAAACAATTGTTCCAGCTGTTTTACTATCTCGACACACGCAAAACGCCTGCCGGGATGCCGACATGTTTGACACTCAACAGATATCCTACAGAGTAAACAATATGCGCCTTTCCTTGTAAAATTTGTTTGATTGATTTGATTTATTTGCACATATTAAGATCAGTTTGTAGTACATAATTGAAAAGAATAGAACAAAAATACAAGTGCTGGGGGAAGAAAAAAAGCCATGATGGCTTATACAAGGTCTTCCCCTATCTAAAGTAACAAAAAATAACATGAATATAACAATTCATGACATAATATATTAGTAAGTGATAACAATAACAATAAGACAAAAATCAGACAATAATAATAGTCATAAAATGCTGACAAAATAATTTTTGGTGGCATATAGAAAGTATATATCAAATCATAGCATAACTCGATACTGAAATGATAGAGATTAATACAGAGTACATCGCAGTTAACAAAAACATAAGCAAAAAATAACATAAATCTAACAATTCATAACATAACTATAGTAATAACAATATCACAACAAATCAAAATGATCACCTGCTGGTTTGAAATACATATTGCAGCACAATATTCCCTCAACGTATGCCAAAGTTCGCAAGGCTAAATTCATCTCCAACATCTGCTCTACCGGTGAACCTGGAACTTGTATTCCACTCGGAAACATTATTCAGAACGTGCCTCCAGCTCGTAGTAAATTCTGCAAAGACACCGGTCATGGTGTCGACAGGACGTCGTCAATCTTGTATGTGGAGAAAGATGCCACCGTTTCCAACCATTAGGAGAACATGTGATCAATCTAAAAGAGACTTTCACAGTATTTGGCTTTGAAATGAACATGAAAGGTTTCGCTGATGCATCCTGACAGAAGGCGTTTAATGATGCAGTTTGTATTGTATGGGTTTAGATATATAGAATTCTCCTTGACGTGTCTTTAAACTACCAGGTTTATTTTATTCATGACGCTTAGGATCCCAACCTTCGAGTGTTGTAAATCTACCTGTTGAATGAATAACTACTTCATTTGTGCACAACCCAAGTGCTACAATAGCCGAAGTTTTGGTCACCTTGTTTTTGCGTTTCGGCGCCTTCGCGCCGGAACGCAATGTCCTGGCTTTTACCTTCGATGCATGCCGCATGATGCAGGATGCTTCGATGCATGCTGTTTGGTTCAACACTGTGTCGCACACCAGAAGACCTTATATGGCAATACGTTCCCAAATCCTTGTATAGCCGTTGCCTTATATGGCAAGGGAGCACGAAAAGGCAGGCAGGCTAGATTTGCATGACACACAGGAGGGCGACCGCATGTAACTGCTACAACTGTTCGGAAATATCATTGCATTGTGGTTTTGGACTTTGATATCCTGAAAAATGACCATATTACATCTATTCCACAAGATTGCAGAAGAAAAAAAAATGATTTCGTCAAGAAAACGACCAAAAATCGACATAAGTGAAACCATATAGTGAGGTTATAGCATTACGTACAGAGAGACGGGTTACGTACCGCAGCTTAGCCCATCTGGCAACGCGAAGCAATTCGGACCCAGAAAATCCGGGTTCGTGTCCGTGCATGGATTTTTTTTTTCTTTTTAGATATTGAATATCAAAAATATATATTGATATTATATTAATCTATCAATATCATATTCATGAATATCATTTTTTCATTTTTTCATTAATAAATAAAGAACTATTTTATATTTGTTATTTTTAAATATTCATTTAATATATACAAGGCCTTTGTCTTATGAACAGGACTTCATAGATTCCAAACCCGGCATTCGAATTTTTCTGTTCATTGTAATGGAAAATACCGTGCAGCGGCTCCTATGCGCGGTAAGATGATTCTTGCAAAACACTCGCCACTAAACTTCTATCCCCGATGTAAACAGAGGCTCTTGATGTTGTTTGCAAAACAGCGATCCTTTGTAACAGTAGCAAATGCTCCATTGTTCAGTATCGACTTCATTCAGACAACACGGACGTGGAAAGTGGCGCCGCTCGGCCCAAAACTATGGGAATTTTCATGCATTTTAGCAAAATTACCCAGGAAAATAAGGAAGAAATGTTGTAAATGCGGAAACCAGAATAATACGGATGAGGTAGCTGTTGATTTGTTTGACATTTGGTAGTCATTTTAGATAGAACCTTAGCTGTTATGAACTTCTATTTCACTTAATTACCATAGTGCTGATGATTCAATGGTGCTTTTTCAAATTTTATGTTTTATTGCGTGCCATGTACATAATTACATTGATAGCTTTTATAATGAGCCTATTGTACATTTTACAAATAAGTACAAGTTGTAGGCCAAGACCAGCTTTTTCAAAAGCACTTAAGTTAAGTGACGTAACTTCAAAATTGCTTTCCCCAATCTGCCTTTCTCTATTAAAACAGTACTCATTTCCCAAAATGACAATTTTTCTTATAGACTGAACAGCCCTTGAGTGACTTTCTCTGGCGGATCTTACTTCAAGTAAAGGGAAAAGACAATTCACACTCATAAACGTAGCCGAAACGCCAGCTTTTTTGAAAAGCTCTTGTTTGGTGTTTTTTTTTTGCATTGCATACCTGGTAAACCACATGAAGGCGTAACACACCAGGTTTGTACTAAAGAGTACAAGCTGCATATCCGGGCAGATTTATATGATCCACACACACCGAGAAGGACCCCCTGGTTTTTTCGATATGTGTGTTGGGTTCTTTAACGTGTTCGGGGTGTGGCTCTCCTCAAACACAGGACCTCCATTTAACGTCCTATCCGAGGGACGTCTCTAACCGAAGCTAGGTACTCATCATATTCACCTGAGTAAAGTGGGAAAAGTCGTGTAAAGTGCCTTTCCCAAGTGCACAACGTCAACGGGATAAATCAGAGAACCACGGATTCGAACCCGGTATGTCTTGGTTCTGGGGCCAAACACCCTGCCACTACGCCACCGCGACGCCACTATTCGGAGCACTACCCGGGGCACTAATGGCTATGACTTCGCACTGCAGCTAGGTGTCGCTTCTGCAGCATGGAGAAGACGGTCCTAAACGTGACTGATTCTATATCCCCCCCTCATCACGGTTCATGACTGGTCTGTTGAATACTTGCTAAGACAGGTGACATAACCCAATCTATGGGGAAAACAGAAGCTGTGCATATTTTCAATCCCTGCCCTCCAGAAGGAAGTATTTCGAGAAAGGTTTGCAAGCTGCTAAGATGACCTTGATATTTTTTTTGAGAAGTAATGGATGAGAAGGCAGACGATAACACCTGTGCCTAAAGAAAATGGTAAGACTGATGCTTACACGGTCACCCTTAACGCAGCGCATATCCAAGGAATATAGTTCTAAGGGCAGAAAAGGGCAACGTGTCATTTGGTATGTATGGGATTTACAGAGAGGAATAGGGAAGATGGCCTTTATCACCTAGCACACCTGTCATGACGGTTGCAAAGGGTGCTAACTGAGGAACAGAAATGCAGCTTCCTCTCTATTACCAAACCAGAATCTCGTGCAAAGGCAAGACGAGCCCTACGTGGGTGTCACGCCATGGCATATTATGGATATGAGTACACATTTGTACTAGCTAAAGCCTATGGCTTGTAGCGGGTGAGACTGAAAAAAAAACGCACTCAAAAAGTATGGTGGATGTTTGAATACCCTGGGTGCCAGACTCATCGAGGGGCGACAGTCGGTTTCTTCGGCGGCCCAGGACAGTATACCAGCCGACCTAAATAAGCGGTCCGAGGGAGTAGGGCCGACTAAAACTCCCTAGGGCTAAAACTCTACGGAGCGCTTAATCAGATCCGGCGGTTATTAACTGCCTTCAGCCGCCGAATAAACCGACTGCCGGCCCGCGTTAGTCCAGCACCCAGGGTAGTGTTTTAACCAGTTCAAGAGTAGATGATGCTTATACAACGACGATGAATGAATGCTGTGTGCTTTGAATTAAACCTCGTGACCAATGTTGTACTTCCCTTAATTTGTCTTCCCTATTAAGAGATTTATCTAGCTCTATTTTTCATTCAGTGAATCCCCCTCAGTCATGTTTACCTTCAAGGAAGGGAAACATAATTGCTTTTGCTCCATTTCTTACCCTTCTTCTTCTAGGTCAACTAAGGTCAATGACCTGAAGCAGATTGATGTTGCCATGGTAATTGGTGGAGTAGCTGACATCCTGTGGTGTTCAATGACGTAATGTAGCAGAGAGGCAGGACAGAGTTGGTGAAGGGCCGGTGACCATGTACAATCAAACCTGCCCAAGGCGACCACCCGGGGGACCGAGCAAAAACGGTCGCGATGGACAGATGGTCGCCATGAAGAGGATTCCAATCATAACATGTTTCCAGGTCGAGGTGTTCAAAATATACAGTGTACTACGTAGATGGATGGAAAATTATATGATTTTAGACAGCATGACCCCCACCAGGTTCAATTCTCATTGACAGAAAGATCCAACAGAATTTACTATTTTTGCTATCGTTGTAATATTTGCATACTACATGGTGTACAAATTTTCGTCATACTTTTGACTAAAATGATCTCGCAGTGCCCTCCCGTATTCACACGTTACGCTTGAGCACACACACGCACATATGTTTGAGTAAGAATAAACAGAGCAGTAGTTTGTTAGGCTAGACAATACAACGGCAAACATTATGTATTTGCTTGCAAATGTTTCTTTTCTGGTTTTATGTTTTACCCTAGAGTTACCAGTGGTCCAACTTTACATTACGTATGAATATACCAGAGTCCTTCTTTGAACATCTCAATGATCATTCGTATCAGAAGAATGTTTTGCCATATAAAGAGCTTACCCTTCTCTATCTTCTCAAAATAT
Organism: Branchiostoma lanceolatum; assembly: GCF_035083965.1. Lineage (NCBI taxonomy): Eukaryota > Metazoa > Chordata > Leptocardii > Amphioxiformes > Branchiostomatidae > Branchiostoma > Branchiostoma lanceolatum. Next base: position 17,218,460 of record NC_089729.1, read on the forward strand.
CATGTAAAATGCGTCTATGGGGTCAGGATTAGTTTATAAAACCATAAACTCAATGGTTTATAACGCAATGTATTCTACGAGCCACAGTTAAGTATCAACTTTCTCCCACTGGCCACGAACTGCTATAAAGTGGGCAAACGTGCAATAAAAGCCACATATAATGGGACAAATGATTCTCTATGCTGACCAGTAATGGGAGGGGTAAATCCCACATAAGACAGATATGATTATATCGTAGGTACGCCATGCATGCACGGGTTTAATGTCCATGAATCAAACCAGATCTCCAAGGCCATCGGGTTGAGCAACGTACTTAAGTAATGTGATTGTGAATGTGATATCTGGTACGTTTAGACGGTGATATTTGTTGAGATGGAGAGACGCAGTGTTCAGACGTGGGGTTTTATGAATGCAGTTAATGTTTCTAAGATAACGGTGACTCACAAGCGTAGCGCACAGGCATATCAAGGCAATGGATAATATGAACTGATAACATACAGTGGAGTTCAATGCCTCTGGCCACAGGATCGTAATCAAGCTTCCTATCTTAATACATGGCAATCATGTAAGAAACAGGCTGTCAAAAGTCACCTACCTGAGTTTTAGTCCATGAAAAACATGCATTGGCAGGGCTGTCAGGCCTCTAAAGTTTCAATCTAGAGCATAATTTCAACTTTCTAATCGGCACAACCCATACGAATCCGGCCTTGTTTACAAAAATTGACCTTTGAGCCCCATCTCCACCTAATAATCACACAAACTTTGCAGGCCTACAGACACCACAAAAATGGATGAAAGTCTGATTTTTCAACTTAATAAGAAGGTAGAAACCCTTACTTGTAAAATCCAGCTCCAAAATATCAACATATCTTGAAAAAAGCCCCTTTACAGCTACCTTTACCAAGGGTACCAAACCTAAAAGTTGGCCTTCTGCGCCTGCGTCGATTACTGGTGTGTCGCCTCTATGCGAACATCATTACAACGTGACTGAGCCAGCTATTGGTAAACCCTCGGCTGGTAGGTGTAGGTTTATGATATGAGTATATCAGGCTTAGTCATGGACTTTTAGATCTGGGCTTTGACTCAACCACTACACCCTCATTGCTATGCTTGTGAATATGTTCTATCACTTCGTGGTCAACTTGCGCCAGCTGCCCGCAAATACATTCAGCAACTGTTGTCGTTATTGATGATATCGTTATTACAACTTTTAAAAATATGTTTTTTATTGTCATTGTCCAAGATCGGTGAACAGGGATCTTGTAAGGCCAGAATGATGGCAGTAAACTTTGAATGGATCGGACGCTGAGTGTACGTGTCCACCGACTGAGCTCACATAATGTCCTACAGCTCCAATAGATTACTGCCAGGTCGTAAAGAACTCAGAGGAGAAGCTCTGACCGCCGTTGTTGTGCACGAACTACAGAGAAATACAGCCCGATCCTTTCTGTTGCAAATCTCGCGACTGCAACTCCTGCAAAAAGATCTTCATGGACTTCCAGAAAATGATGGAGAGAGTACTTACTGCGGCTTACACCGGCAGTCATCAATAACTACGGCCCTTTGGTGTAAACATACTTCACTCCTCTGCTAGGACCTTTGTTGATAAAAAGCGTTTCTTACGGTACCTTATCTTGGCAGTCTAAAGGACCTTGGCCTTTTAACGGCTAAACTTTGCCATCCAGCATCCCGAAATGGCCATATAGAAAAGCCTGTCTCTTTCTTAACAACAACGTAAAGCCGTGTTTCATGAGCTCTAGACAAGACAGAGTTGCATGGCTTCAACTGGGCAATGTTGTGGTGTCAAATTCACCAATCACTGGAGAGCTAGAGAAGATTTTTTTATTGTAAGATATCTTTGTCTTGTCTTGTTTTGGGCAGACCACGGCGAACGCTGTGCTGAACTTTCCACATCTAAAAAAATGTATTTACAAACATGTAACATACAAAATGGACACGACAAAATTACGGCGGACGCGAGCTACATACAGCTTATATTCTCTTCGCCAGTTGTACAGCAAGACAATCAGACATTTGGATGATAAGACATTTCAATAAGTCTATGCGTGATTCTACTGAACTACTGCCTAAAGGAAAATAGAAGAGGGGCACATTTCACATTTCTTCAGCGTATTCAGCGCAACAGATTAACTTCAGCGGATAACATTCCAAGAAGGATGGAACGTATTTCTTGGACTATCTCTACTTTACGGTGTGTGAATCAAAACAGATCTCCAAGGCCATCGGGTTGAGCAACGTACTTTAAAGTAATGTGATCGTGAGTGTGATATCTGATACGTTTAAACAGTGATATTTGTTGAGATGGAGTGACGCACTTTTCAGATGTGGGGTTTATAAATGCAGCTGATGTTTCTAAGATAACGGTGACTCACAAGCGTAGGGCACTGGCATATCAAGGCAATGAATAATATGACCTGATAACATACAGTGGAGTTCAATGCCTCTATGCGAACATCATTACACCATGACTTAGCCAGCTATTGGTAACCCTGATAAGTGTATATTTATAATATGAGTATATCAAGCTTAGATATGGACTTTTAGAACTGAGCCCTGACTCCCTCACTACTCACTTATTGCTATGTTTGTGAATATGATCACTTCGTGGTCAACTTAGGCCAGCTGCCCGCAAATACATTCACAACTGTTGTCGTTATTGATGATAGCAAACTTTTAAAAATATGTTTTTTATTGTCATTGTCCATGATCGGTGAACAGGGATCTTGGGAGACCAGAATGATGGCAGTAAACTTTGAATGGATCGGACGCTGCGTGTACGCGTCCACCGCCTGAGCTCACATAATGTCCTACAGGTGCAATAGATTACTGCTAGGTCGTAAAGAACTCAGAGGAGAAGCTATGACCGCCGTTGTCCACGAACTAAAGAAAAATACAGCCCGATCCTTTCTGTTGCAAATCTCGCGACTGCAACTCCTGCAAAAAGATCTCTATGGACGTCCAGAAAATGATGGAGAGAGTACTTACAGTGCCTTACACCGGCAGTCATCAATAACTACGGCCCTTTGGTGTAAACATACTTCACCCTGCTTTAGGACCTTTGTTGATAAAAAGCGTTTCTTACGGTACCTTACCTTGGCAGTCTAGAGGACCTTGGCCTTTAACGGCTAAACTTTGCCATCCAGCATCCCGAAATGGCCATATAGAAAAGCCTGTCTCTTTCTTAACAACAACGTAAAGCCATGTTTCATGAGCTCTAGACAAGACAAGAGTTGCATGGCTTCAACTGGGCAATGTTGTGGTAGCAAAGACACCAGTCACTGGAGAGAAGATTCTTTGTTGTAAGATATCTTTGTCTTGTCTTGTTTTGGCCAAGAACAAACACAGCAGTAGTTTGGTAGGCTAGACAATGTGACAGTTAACATTATGCATTTGCTTGCAAATGTTTCCTTTCTAGTTTTGAGCAGACCACGGCGAATGCTGTGCTGAACTTTCCACATTTAAAAAAGATGTATTTACAAACATTAAACATACAAAATGGACATAAACAAAGTTACGGCGGACTCAAGCTACTACAGCTTAATATTCTCGCCGCCACTTGTACAGCAAGACAATCAGACATTTGGATGATAAGAAAGTTCAATAAGTCACATTTCACATTCCTTCAGCGTATTCAGCGCAACACATTAACTTCAGCTGATAACATTCCACGAAGGATGGAACGTATGTCTTGGACTATCTCTACTTAACAGTGCGTGAATGTCTTCCATACCAAGAAAGCTTGCATAAGACATACTGCGAATATTGAATGTGGCAGACCCATTTTCGTTGATCCTTTGGATATGATCAGCCCACATCATTGAGCTGAAATCACTTTGTCCCACTTTCTCTCAACAGCATTTTCACCACATAACGATTTGTTTTAGATCTCCCCGGTGTGTATGTAACGCATGGACGCTTTGGTCTGTGAACTGATACATTTGTAGTGAGTTGCAATATGTCCGTACGGACGACCTCGCGGGCATCGTAAATATGTCGCAGAGGTCATTGCACGCTGTCGTTACTTCTACCCTTTCAGTAAGGTGGTCCTATCTATTTTTGTTCCTTACATACTGTACTTTTCTCGAGTTGCATGAAGCAGTGAATTTACTGACTATCAATGATCCCCTAACAGTTCTGCTGTATCAACTAATTAACTATGTTTTGATATCAAATCATTTGTTGTAAGATGTTGCCAAATCAATATTGTCAAACAATCAAATATGATTACCTCAATTGCGTTTGACAATTCAGTTACATCTAAACTTAGTTTTATTTTGTCAATAGATAAAAAAAGCTACTAGCTTCTACGAAAAATGTATTATTGGTGATATTAAGTACAAAATATGTTTAACCCTTCTATATATACGATGTAAATGACTAGATTATACGATATATTCATTTGATCGATCATCATAGTCTTTTCAAGGATCTTATACATTTGTTTTCAAAGAAATCACTCGAAGAGAGAAGGAAAATGTCCAGACTATGCATGATGTACAAAATGACCAATAAACTGATGGACGTACCGACTAATAAGTATCTAATACCAGCTCAGAAAAGGACAAGAAATAGCCATGCCTTTAAGTATCAGACTTTTCAACCTAGGATTGATGTGTTCAAAAATTCGTATTTTCCTAGAACGATCATAGAGTGGAACTCTTTGCAACCAAGCACCGTGGAAGCATCCTAGACAGCTTTAAACAATGCATGCAGTTAGATATGCGAAGGTTAGATGTGACAGGTCGTTCGGCGTAATATTACCAGCTGCTTCCGCGCCGCGTGCCTGCGAAGCTGGCGTGTTACACCGAATGGCGGTTATACCGGCTATATAGATACAGATACAGAAATATAGGTTATTTTCTGTAGATAAGACAAAATTTGTGGACTTTCCATGAAATCCGGATATCATGCATTTCAAGGGAAAGTCTGATCATGATAGAGGCAATATTCTTTGGCAATTTTCTTCTTCAGCTCACATCATGAATCAAAAACATATCTCAATATCATCTTTGTCACAGATGATAAAATAGCCACGTACATATCGACTTCTTCCGGCTGTTATCTTAAACAAATGTGGTTTGGCCTCAGAAAATGTGTTCTTCTTAGTAGATGCAGGACTTCTGGGCAAGGGTGATATTTATCAATATTGCCTACAGCTAAACTGAGAAGTGGGTTAAATGTCAAACTTGTGCGAATTTTGTCAGCAGATAAGACGACCTATTTTCCCGGGCGGTGGGCATGAAATAAGTATCAACGACACGAAAACGACCTGCTAGATCAACATCTCTTCGGTTTTTCTCACAAGGCCACGTTGATTCGATTACATGGATGACACCCGCCGGCATCAAGTTTCTTCCATTTCCAACGAAAAAAAGTTTTCAACAACACTGTAAATCGCACAAATCAGCTGCAAAATGAGCAAATATATGCCGTTAATTGTAAAAAATATTGAAAACGAATTCTAATGTCGTAGAATGTCAATGTCAATTCCAAAGTCAACGAAGAAGATGTGAAAAACCAAATCTACTGTTCGGTATACGATACTCTGTGTATTTAGTAATTTGTTCAACCTACCTGACCAATCAGATTGTGGTATACCGGTAGTAGTAGACTGCAGCTGGTTTATTATTCCACAAGAAGTCATCCATATAATCTAATCAACATGGCCCAATGGGAGAGTATCTGTATAGCTATTGTTAAGTTTACCAAAGGCAACGAATCTATCAACTTTTAAACAGATTCTACAAATGTATGCCACATGTAAGGCTGACAGAAAAAGATATAACTACAACAAACCTACATTCAAGTGAGAACAAACATATATTGGGAAAAACAGAAATATCCAGGGAGTAACTTATGATGCAGCTCGATTAACTAGCTAATGGGGTAGAGAAACTTGTGTAGATGGACACTCTACTCTCTCTTAAGTTACTCTGTCCCAGCTAGACACATGTGGTAGTAACTACCATTGTATACTTTTTTAGATAAAGGAATAGCAAATCTTCTATATAGAATACTAGTAAGTATATATGAAGCAAAGGATGCATTATACAACAGTACACCATCTTGGATGACAACGTTTTTTGTACGTAACCAAGTGTTTTATCAAAGACCGTCTACTTGTAGTGCGTAACAGAACCAGTCAGAATCGCCTTGAGGAAGGTGACAGATGGTCATCGAAACGTCGCGTCTTGAATAAAACATTTGGCCGTGTACGAATGACTATTTTCCAGTGACTTCCCAACATGATTAAACTATTTAATATCTTGTTTTCTGAAAGTCCTAAATTTGCCCTGTCCAGCGTTCAGATATCTGATAGAATAATCTTACAAAAACTTCACAGGAAAGTCAAGATCCAACGTTTAAAATCGATGTCCCGTGATTCACCACGCTATCTCCGTAACGGCTTTGATGATATGAAATGAGAATCGATGAAACAGGAGAACATGCGGTAAAGACCGAAGAAGTGACTACCTCATAAATCATGTCTAATGGTAGCAACTTCTGGCTCAAAGTTGATTCTGAGTTTTCCGGGATAAAGCCTCTTTATAGGCAGTTCATCAATAGTTGGACTAGGCTTGCCAGATACAGAACAAACAAGTTTCAACAAGTTTGTTTCTCGTAATCCTACTAAGAAAGGCTTGGAATCGGTCTGTGAAACCATTGCATCGATCACTATTAAAGTGGATCGCAAAAGTTTCACAGCAAAGCAAACTTATGCTGAGGTCCCCATTGGAGAAGGGGGCCCTGCCGGGTAGTTGACGCGCTGTTTTTTTTCACTTTCAGGCATGGCCCCTACGTGGCCCCGTGGGGCACCCTGCGGCTGTCGGGCTATTTTAAGGCCCGGCCAGGACCGCGAACCCGGGCTTAAAATCAACGCGGGACCCGGTAACAAATAGACGCAGTGAGAGCGCTGGGAGATGGTACCCGGCAGTCCACTGGGACAAATTTGTGGCTTCGGGTCCCCGCCGGGACTACAGCCCCGACGGGCGCCGGTGCATTAGCAAGTTAGGTACGCGCACAGAGATTTCCCTGACGTACGTGTAAGTGGAAATAAATACAAATCATCTTTAAAAACACTCAGAGACGCATTCCATTATTTCCTATTTCTGCGATTGAATTTTGTCTGTGTTTCAATATCTAACTGATGCCAAAATGTGCGTGAACTCACACGTGTTGTTTGGGGCATGATCATCATTATCATGTCGGGCGGGTTTCCCGGACTAAGTCAACCCTCTTCCTCCAGTCGCTACGGTCCGCCATTAAGTGCTCTAGAATAAAATCTACAATAATTCCAACGACAACGTTTGTCCTTTACAAAGATTTAAATGCAAGTGTATTTTGCGGCATGAAAAAAGAGACCGATGTTATCATTCGAAATGAGTCAGCCCACTGTTTACCCCTGAGAAAAATTCAAGGGCAAACTACCAGGGCTTTAATTTGCACTCTCCTTTGCATAATATTATTGCCGTAAAGCAGGTCAAGCCTCTCGTCTGTTCAGAAGATAAGGGAAGGCGTGGGGCAAGAAGTTTATAGATGCACAGCGAGATAGTAGAACCCCCGGGCGATTTTCCACAAGTGGAGTAGATCCACCTGTAGGAAGAGTCAATATGTCTTACTGAAGGAAAGGTCAAGATGAAAGAGAAAGTAATTCATGGTCTAAATCACCTTCCTTCCAGTTAAGACGCATTTGCAAATTGGAACTGAGTAGCGTTAACACTTTGGTTCGTGCAAGGTCGTTCTTATGAAGACATAGGTTTGAGTAGATTTGTTACATAAAAAATGTAATGCTCATAAAATATGTAATGCTCCAAGATGACCACCCCCTACACGATCTCGTCCCCCCCCCCCCGTAGATCCGCAGCTACTGGACGGTCACTCAGGAACAAACACAACATCTCTATCCCCCCAGCAGGAACCAAAAGATTACAGAACTATTTTCTACATCAGGCAATCAGTTTTTACAACAATCAGTAGCACCTTATGTGCAATAATGGGCACTTGTTATATCAGTGATGAACGTTTGAATGTATATATTGATATATTGTATATAGGTGTTCTCTATTTCATTGTAAATGGCATCGTCACCCAGGCATGTTTTGTCTGTAAGTTTTTGATATTTGAATAAAGAAAGAAAGAAATGCAAAAAAAGACACAATGCAAAGATAGGTAAATGTATAAAAGACTGCTTTGTCATTAGCATAAAATACCGAAACTAATGATTAAGCCCACTCGATTGTAACACTATATCAAAGACTTATGATAGCCCTTATTGTATTAGTAGTTAGGATGTTAAGTTTTATTCTATATTTCTATTTTGTATTATGCATATGTTTAGTAATCATTACCATACATTGTACCGTGTGAAATTGTCGTACCTTCTTCATAAAAAATGTGGGTTAGTTATAGAATTCTTCGCATATTATAGTCAATAAGTCTAATTTCTAATAAGAATTTGAACTCATGGTCAAAAGTCACGATCCCTGCCAGTGACATGTATATGCATAGTTACGAGGCCACCGACCGTTGAAACGAATTTCGAACCCCCGACCAGGCGATCCGGAGGCCAACAACAAGACAACATCACGCTCCTGGATCAATCAAAGCCAGGCGGAATCTCTACTGGGAGGCTTTTAAAACAAACTACTGCAGCTTCAGCAGTAATCTACGCGCCAAACTGCACTCCTGAGTGCGATACAATTTTGTCTAGCTAATGCTTATCATTAATCTAAACGGCCCTTCCAGTAAATGTAATAGACAAGGAGGCCGCTCGCTCTTAAGTACGCGTACATACTTGTGAGTGTTTGCGGTTGCAAAATCTTTTAGCTGTGAAATACAGCCATCCCTGTTTCAAATTGTATGTACAGCATACAATGTGTAACAACATCAGTTGTTTTAGCAGAATGAATAACAGAGTTATGATTTGTACAAACACAAAGAAATTTAGACTCACTCAATTGTCTGTTGAACCTCCAACCTTCATCAAGAGAAGTGACCAATTTTCTAAACACGTGACTTTCTTGCCATGTGACGTAAGCATTGGGTGAAAGCAACGTTTGCTGTGGTATATGTAGTTGTATGAATCTATGATATATTTCCACGTTCATACATTCTGTGTTTCTTCTTCTCATTCCATACATATGCCAATAGTAGAAAACACGCATCGACGACTCAGTAGCCTTATGCCCTACCAAATGGCGAGGAAAATTACTACGTATACAATATTGAGAGCGACATACTGCGGCGTGCTATCACACTTCTGTCTTGGTGATGGACCGCCTAACGTACTTAGAAGGTAAAAGCTGATACTCTCGTGACAGCAAGGGCTTGACGTATGGATATTAGCCACACAAACGCCTTAATTTTCACAGGTTGCGCAGTATATACAGATTGCACTATGTGATGTATGGTACGTAAAACTTGGGGGAAAGGCATTCGCGCTATATTGATAGACCGGAAGAAGTTTCTCAATCTCACACTGAGCTCTGTAGGTAAAAGATACGGTACATGAAAGTGATGATTTACATACCCCTCGCCTTTCTGAAGAGTGTTAAGTAAGTTCTGACGCACTACGTTCTCGATATGTGTGCAAAGTTATTTGCTTCAATTTTCTTTTTGCGGTTCTTTAAGGAAGAGTTATAGAGTCCATTCCAAGTCACCAAGAGGGTTTTTGAATGATATTTGTAATAATTTTGAATTATTTCTAATAAAGGAATATCTGAGTAACAATAATTCTAATTTTTTGTAAAAGATTGAATAGCAAAATTTGAATGTATTCAAATTCAATTAGATAGTGTAGAAACATTTACAAAGTTACTGCACAAAAATCTCTTTATTTAGAATAATTTATAAACATCTATTTGATTCTTTCACTTTTACAAATATTTACAAAAAATGGTAGAAAACAGTTAACAATGGTAGAATGGTGATTGCCCCCATAAATGTATGCGCTAATCTGCCCCTTCTGTCTGATTTTGTCTATCTTTAGATTTCACTGCAGGACACTGTTTGGTCCTTTGTGGAGACCATTCTTCCCTATACTTGGCAATGATGTGTGAATTACTTTCCTCCCAGCCCTCCGACCTATTAATAAAGATGTTACAAATAATGGTAAAAAATGGTAGGAAATTGTACATAATGGTAAATAATGGTAGAATGCCGCTACCATTATTTAGAAACTGTTAGAAATATCATATTCCATGTGATGAATATTTCTAAAGTTTTAGAAAACCAGAGGAATATTCATAAAGTTGACAACACATTCAAAATATTTCTATCCAGTATGAAATCTCTCACACAAATAATTACAATAGATTGAAAACATTTGTAAATTATGACAATAACAACCCTCTTGGTGACTTGGAATGAGCTCTAGTAGTCTTTTCGAATTTCTTGCAGTTGGAGGATAAAACATGTCAACTGCCTCCTTCCGACCGCCGTTTCCGATTATCACTGACACCCAAAAATGAGTGTCTGAGTACGTGACATGATACCTGTCAAAATTATATATTAAAACATATTGATTTAATTATATGGATGACATCAAACCCCAAAACTGATGAGAGCGTGAGAAAAAAAGAACTGGACCAAAAAAAGTTGCCTTCATTCTGAAATCCTTTGGGTTAGGAACGTTGAACAAAATACTGGACACACAGAAAATTACATGCTACACCAATACCTAGAATTCTTAGCTATAACAATAGATATCTATCTTTGTTCATTTAAATCTTCTTTGGCTTTGAAAGACTTTGCTCGGGGATCGAATCACATTTTTCAGCTTACCAACCAGTGGACTTAGCAGGTATTTCAAACCCCCTCCCCCATTGTTTTTAGTCATGTTTACAATCATTGTTAAAACAACACAGAGATATCTGAATGTACAATAAGGATAGTACTGCTCAGGATTTAACACATGAGACCTTACGTAAAAGCTGAATCGATCTTTGTGACATTTCAGGGCAAATTAGTTCTAATGACATTTCGATCGATGCGTCAAAAATCCCTGCACTCTTCCCTTTTTATTCAAATAAGTGCTCTGATTTTTCTCTCTTTTTGTACCATATACTACAGAGTTTTGATTTATTTAGGCCATGTTGATTTGATTATATGGATGACATCCGCGCGCTCAAGAATTTTTGATGGCTGCAAAATTGCAAATTTATGCCTTGAATTGCAGAAAAATATTTCGGGAAATGGATATTAATGTCGTCGTATGCCAAAGTAAAATTCCAAAGTCAAAGAAGCTAAACAAAAAAAGTGAAGACGGTGATTGTTCATTTGTTATACCTTTGTGACTACTTAGATTTCATAATAAAAGTAATTTTGTTCTGCCGAACGTTTTTTTTTTAATCCACACGCTCGCATCAGTTTTGGGGTTCCCAGAGGATGTCAATCATATAATTAAATCAACATGGCCTTAGCTGTGATTACTAAACGCTTAGTCAGAAAATCTCAGAGATCACTCAATGAGTTGCATCAAATTTGGTTAACATGAATCGGACCCCTGGAGATCTGAAAAATACTGATGCGGAACGGAACGAATACGAATATGCAAAAAATGCTTCAGTACACCAATCTTAATGATTGCGTTTTGATAATTCTGACGCTCTTTCTCTCCTAATGGTTGGATGATTAAACTAAATCTAGATTTTAGAGGGAGTGGTTTTAAATGTCTTGACGTGTCGTTGCTCTTTTCTGTCTTTTTATGACCAAAATCTGGAACAATGCGCCGGTAATTCGTATTCTTGAAATACGACTCTGTCCCTCCCAAACCTACAAACCTTTTATAAAATTCCCTTCGAGATATTACAGGACAACCTGGTATTTCTCAGATGACAAGCCATGTGCGTCACAACAAAGCCTATGTATTACTGATTCATTTCATGTGGAAACGTTGATGAACAAATACACAAAAGTTACCTCCAACTTCATTTAAATAGAGCCATGGGTTTATGAGGAAAAGAAATTCCGAAGCTTTGATGTCCCGAGACATTTGAATGGTATCCAAAGATATCGGTTATAATCATACTAAACTGTCACATAAAGGAACCGCGCCACAGGCAGGGGAAGCAAAGTGACAAAAACTGACATCATTTAAGCGCGACAGACAATGTTGCATGAACGTTTTTGTGTATAGGATATTAGCAGAAGTGGAAAGACACTACATAAACTGGACAAGTTCTTCAAACAAATTTACTGAGCATAACAAAGTCCGTATAATATATAGCTCTGTGATAGTATGCTGCTTTTTTAGACACGCGCTTGTCATGTTAATGATTCGAATTGCAAGATTTTGTGACTCGTAGAACGACGCTTTCGCAAGTTGAACTTCAGCCGCCGGCTTCATTGCCTCCCCATGGGACACATTTGTAACGTCTTATACCATAAGAACCGTGGAAGGAAAATGGAAGGCTGACGAAAACCACCTTAGCTTTAGGAGCGGCAAGATTGTTATCAATGGTGAGAAGAGTGCAAGCTTATGCAGGATTCAAACGCACTTTCATTTGACTTGCAAGCACTAGCGAATACAAATAGTGATGTAGCACAGATACAGAACAGGCTGACATTATTACTGTCCAAGGTGCTGAAAATGATGTGACTGTACAAGGTGATGAAATGCGATGCAGTACAGATACAGAACAGACCAGCATTGTTAATGTCCAAGATGTGAAAAGTGATAACTGATATTACTGTCCAAGGTGCTGGAACTGATGTGACTGTCAAGGTGATGAAATGCGATGCAGTACAGATACTGAACAGACTACCATTATTACTGTCCAAGGTGCTGGAAACTGATATTATTACTGTCCAAGGTGCTGAAACTGATGTGGCTGTCAAGGGTGATGAAATTCGATGCAGTACAGATACAGAACAGATTAGCATTGTTACTGTCCAAGATGCTGAAAACTGGTATTACTGTCCAAGGTGCTGAAACTAAAGTGGCTGTCCAAGGTGGTGAAATGCGATGCAGTACAGATACAGAACAGACAAGCATTGTTACTGTCCAAGGTCTGAAAATGATGTGGCTGTCCAAGGTGATGAAACTGATGTGGCTGTCCAAGGTGATGAAATGCGATACAGTACAGATACAGAACAGACTAGCATTGTTACTGTCCAAGATGTTGAAAATGATGGAGTACACATACAGCGCCAATAGGCGTTGTTACTGTCCAAGGTTCTGAAAACTATGCTGATGCGTGGGATTGATAAATATACAATGTGAAGGATTGATAAAGATTTGATAAAACCTGCATACCTGTATCACAAATGTTGAATGCAACTTTCTTAACGAATCCTAAAATTGCAAGGACATGTGGGACTGATTAGTTTGAACCGTAGAATTTAAGAGATAACACGAAAAATTCGGATGCAGGGACATTTCTTTTGCCTTAACCAATCATTCAGTCGGATCGAAGTGGAAATGCTGACCCTTTGTTAAAAGGGCAAGTGGTACAAAGATATCTGTGATAAGACGGTTAGCTTTAAGAGGGGATCCGGCTGGTAAAACGCCAGGTAACAAGGTTCCGGACGTGGGCCGTACGAGAACGTACTTCAGTGATGTCTGTGTGGGATTTCGTCAATTCTTTTGCTATCAATTCGCCAAGCTTTATTCGTCGTCAAATGAATACTGTAAGGATACTCAGTGTCTGCCTGCGTGTATGTATGCGTAAGTGTGTGTTTGTTTGTTTGTTTGTTTGTGTGTGGGTATGTGTGTGTGTGTATGTGTATGTGTGTGTGTGTCTGTGTGTGTGTATGTGTATGCGTGACTGTGTGTTTGTGTGTATGTATGTATGCGTGTGTGTGTGCATGTATGTGTGTGTATGTGTATGTGTGTGTGTGTGCATGTATGTATGTGTGTGTGTGTGTGTGTGTGTGTGTGTGTGCGTCTGTGTATATATGTGTGTGTGTGTGTTTGTGTGTGTGTGTGTTTGTTTGTTTGTTTCTGCGATTCCAATTATGATTTCGATTATGAACACAATGCTGCGTCAAGAGCGCGAAGTCGGCCATATCTCTGATTGTCTTGTTATGGATTAAAGTCTGTGTAAAGGCTGTTTTAAAGTGTCATTGGGCCGACAACGATCCAATGATGAAAGCGATATTTGACACAGTGAAGGAAATTATACAGATATTCTCGAATATCTGCTTTCTCCTCTAACGTTTTTCTAGCACAGACTTCCATCTGAGCTGACCCGCCATCAGCTACCTAATTGGCTGACAGCTTACAAAGTTACCAAAGACCCGGAGATTTAACTGCCTGTGATTGCGAATGACGCCGTTGATGTATATGTAACGCTTCAGACGTCACCATGCATGAGAAACGCTTACTTGCACGATTGATGCTGGGGGCCTGGAGAAACGATGAAGCCGATGGAGAATGAAAAATGGCCTGTCAGTTCTGGTGATAGGCCGCGCACATGAGCCGCTTGTAAGGGTATCGTTTTTAAACGCGGAGGAAATGAAACTGGGCACCCATTTCCCTTCCAAGCGCTACCTGTCAACGTCTGGCGGTAATTGCTAAGCTTTTCTGATGGGCAGGAATACAACACAGCGTGAAATATGTAACTGTTTCGTTTATTAATGTACAACTAGAGGGAGTGAATCAGGTAATCACAATGACTTTGATACTCTTTCACAAATAAATCTAACTAATAGCGCCTCTAAAAGAGTAATGGCGTATCTGTCATTCCCATTTGTTGGCCGCCAAGACAGCATGGCCGCTGAAATAACTGAGCTCTCATTTTCTGCAGGAATGTCTAACAGGCATATGGTCCCCATTTAGGAGTCACCACCAATGAAAATGGCTCTATTGGAAGCAAGGTTACTTATTAAGGTTACGCCAAGTTCATTTGCTGCAACATACAAGGTTACACCAAGTTCATTTGCTGTAACATACAAGCTTTGATACTTGTATAGACCACGATGAAAAATGACCAGCTTCATAGAATCTGATTGCACATCTTTTGTTGCTCCTTTAAGGAAAGCCAGCAACACCATGTTGAATGAGGGGATTTACTTTAGGTATGGAGAGACGGTACTTTGATGTGGAAACCGTTTGAAGAGTGAACATCCGCCATTGTAAACTTGACCATAAAGCGTTGAATACATTTCGTATGCGGTGAATATATTTCGTATCCACGTTTTTTTTCAGTTTAGCACGAAGGCTTAAATTTTTCATATTGTGGTTTCAAATTGTTGAAAAGTGCTTCATACAAACAAATCATAGTGAGACGAATAGTCAGATTTGCATGGGGCTTATGCCATTTTCCATTTAGTTATTCCCTCCATAACGATTTTTCTACAATAGCTCAATTTAGTTTCCGATTTATGAAGATTAATGATCCATTCTTAAATGAACAAATGTAAACGTCGAATTCAGCACAATCACTTATCTACAAATCATTAGTTTTTCCTGCAGCTTTGTTGGTGCCAAGTCTACATATTCTAGACGCCCATGCGGCCCTTCTTGATCCCGCCCTAAGGCACAACAGCCTAATTGCTATGGCGAGTGGGGAGCTCTTACAACGACCAACAAGCGAGGGACTTAGCCTCCGACACAAGCGAGGGATTTAGCCTCCGACACAAGCGAGGGACTTAGCCTCCGACACAATAACTTTGATACGTTGAGCAACGAAAAGTGACATGGAGCAATTAGGGAGACTTCCAAGAAACTCCGCAGGGGTAAGTTGGAGAAACACAACATAGCCGCGTCACAGAATAATACTTAGGGATTTTGGTACTTATTTGTATTTTTGCTCCTTTTTTTTGTGCGTTTGTTGTACTCTAGGTGGGATTGTGCGAACGAATAGAAATCTGCTGGATTATGTAATATGCATGATGTATTGTTAATGTCATTATCTTGTGAATTACTACCCAATTTTGTTGTTAATGAACGAAGGTTGAAAAGTATCTTTTATAGCGTGAAGCAGTTAAGACAATTATTGGTAGGTATTAAACCAATAAAGATTTAACAAAATAAAAGGCGACACTATAAACAAGAGTAAAGAAGTACATAACGATAAAAGATATAAAACCTACCACCATTACCAAAAGTTATCTAGTAAGAAAACGAGAAGCATTTTTCCAGATCTGACAAAAAAAAGTAGCTTTAGGGCCATGTAAGGACAAATGTTTGATACACCTCTGCAATCATTTACCGTCTCCTTCGAAACTGTACAATAAGGAGACATTACAGGATTGATCGCACTATCTTCAGGGCATTTCGATCTTCCCCCTTGTCATGTTTGCCTGGGAGCAAGCCAATGATTGATGGTCCGATCTTGTTCTATCTATGTCGGGTCCACAAAGATAGCTGTCTTCATTTCCTTAAATCCCTGATACGGACGGTGCGGTGAGACAGGTAGGCAGGGATGAGGGCGTTAGCAGGAACACAATAGGATCTCTTATATCCGGTTGTGTAATGGAAGAAATGCTCTTTTAGACCTCTTTCCAGTTACGGCGGCCATTTTGAATTTCTCGGGGTCAGCTGGGGGTCACGCACCAAAGTGAGGCTCGGGTTGTGTCAGCCTATAATAACCCTATGTTATAACATAGGTATGCCATCTTTTGTGGTACATTTTGCCCCTCTAAGGGGAAATGCTGCGGTGCGGTACATGCGCCTAGCATGTGTAGCAGATATTGATGTGGACACTTGGACTTGATTTTGGCTAAATTCCAATCCATTTTTCATACTTTTGGACGGGTGAATTCAGAACATTTAGTGGCAATGCTTATATCCCCAATTCATACTTTGCATAGATTGAACCGCGTGGAATCCCTCTAAAACAAGGTTGAGACCATACTGCAAATTGTGTAAAGAAACTGCAAAACGAGGAAATGGATTACAAAAAAATATCGGAAAACGAATACTAGTGTTGTAGAGTGTCTTTATTCCTGTGGTAATTTTTCTGCCATGTCACATGTGCATCAGTACAGGTTAGCTGGAAAATGTGTCTCGATCTCGAGCCTTCTGAAGTCAAAGAATGAAAATAACAAAAATATAGAATTAGATGGTGTACCAAGTTCTGTTCAAACTTCCTGACCACTTATGGTGAAGGCAACTTGTTTGCCCATCTTTATTTTTTCCACGCTCGTATCAGTTTTCGGGTGCCCAGAGGATGTAAACCATATAATCAAAACAGTATGGCCTTGCAGTACCACTTATGACGAAGGCAAATTTTTTTGCCCATCTTTGTCTTTTTTCCTAAGATCGTATCAGATTTTAAGTGCCCAGAGGATGTAAACCATATAATCAAAACAGCAGGGACTTGCAGCACAAAGTATTTGAAATCAATACATTGGAATGAACACCTGTATGTGTGGCGCACACAGGGGAGCATAGCGTGCAGATATCACAGATACAACCTTATCTCTCTTGTCCAGAATCTAAAACGACATTTGCTAATCTCATTAGTCCAACAGTGTTCCTCCATTCTTGAAGTTGATTAATGGTTATATCTAACACCATTTCTCAATGTCCCTGTATAACAAAGTGTAGCGTTTACAAAGCCACTGCCATAACTTTATTGCATTGCAAACCTAAACCTACCGACTTCCTTCAAGGGGAATGTATCGATATAAGACGTCGTCAGTTCTTTGATCATGCCGCTCGAAGTTCGTTCCAGAAAGTTCCAAATAGCTACTTTTGGGGTAATCGTCATTTTAAATAGCCTCACCTTGGCAATTATGTCGAATCGGGATAAAACTTAGTGAAAGGCGCATTTACTATGTTCAATAACTTAAGATACTGAATCTCATGTTGTATTTCCTCAAAGACTTTCATTTGTTTTCACATGTATAACTAGCTTCCTTCAAATAAATAATGCATGGTATGATTTCAACAAATTTCTTTTGTTAATTTTGTTTTGATTTATGTATGATTCAGACCATTCAGATTATCAAGTCTCTAGGAGGAGGCCCACGAAAAGCCACAAAGCCCCCCCCCCGTATGTTTTTCTCTCCTGTATTATCATTTTGTTTTCTAATCGTTTGTATATATGCAAAAATAAACAATAATGGCACAAAACTATTGCCTTAATCATACTGAACCTAATACTTGCGCCTATGGATACAACTGCGTAAATAACAACGATTCTTTCTACGACTGAACAACATTTAAAAAAGAAAACTTCTTTTTCAGTTCAAGTTCACTTCACTCCTGTTTTTTTGCATTGCAGTTCTATTTGCTTTCTTATTCGTGAAGTCTCCTTAAGCTGTGCCTTGAGGGGAAAAGCCGTCGTGGTGTAACCATCTTAGACATATCAAAAACGTAACCTGATTCCTTCCAGCAACCGAAAGTCTCTCTGATAATTAATTGATGGTGTGTCTTAAACTTACGAACACTTTGTAGCCGAAAGCAAGAAAGCTGCGGCAGATAGATAGAGCCATTGTGGGATCAACCCAGAGAAGAACGCACGCTATCCTTATAATCACACGAAAAACATACACTACGCTTGCAAAATAAGGCAAGAGCTTTCCTGTGGTTTACTTTGGAGGGATATTGAGTCCGTTGTGTCCGCAGGCAAAAGGAATGCGAACTGTCTTTGATTACCTTTGATCCTCCAGTTGACGACCGACAGCTGATAGGGTAGGCAAACTTTCACTAAGTCAGGCAATGCCCTGCGTAATGCCTGAAGGCTTGCGCTTGGACGAGAAGAGTTATTTCCCAGTTGTTTAACGAACTTTAGTGCTTGTCTGCTTGTGGTGGGAGTTGGCCACAGCTTTGATATGTTGAAAACAGTGGATGGCCCCTCAAACGTTTACAAGCCAGCTTTGTATCTCATTGCACGTCATTTCAGCATATTTCAATATAGTGAAAATGTAACGGTCTTTATTGTAGAGAAAACAGTGCATCTTACGAAGCAGGCAAACAGTTATGCTTATCATATCAGGGACTTTATACTGTTCGTTCATTCTAAACCCCAGGGTAATAGTAAAACAAAAACCGGCGGTCGTCAAGAGTTTTGCAGCTGCGATTCCTGGTGGCTAAGTGCTCACCTTTTCACCTGCGACATAGCGCGGATGCACAAGCCGCTACTGTCGTCCAACAGACTTGTCAATCATCTCGTAGGCGCGGTAAAAAATATGCAGTCGGTCCGCGAAAGCTTGTTGATATCCCTCTGGATTGCGAGAATGTATCAGGTAGTCTATTGTCCAATTGCTCACACCATAGGTCGCACGACTGTTATTTCCGTTGCCCGCTTGAAAATCGCTTCCTTGAATCTATGTATTTTGTAGTGCTTGAGTAACTCTTGATTGGTACTCGGTGATTTCTGTAAGAAAACCCATTACGCTACAGGGACAAACACGGGCCAGCATTGTACGACGCATCAGAATACAATTTAAAGCAGACAGCTGAATTCGGGGTTGATACCCTTGTATTAGCCACATACCTTTTGTTACTTACCCAATTCTTCCTGACAACCAACGGACACGCTCCACGCAAATAATTTCACGGATAATTAAAGTTCATTCCTCTCTAGTACTCGTCAGCGCGATTGCTTTATGAAGTTCGCTTGTCGCGTGTGCGAATTTGTTAAGAGGGCTGTCAGCCTTAATTGTAACATCTGAGTGATCAACTAATTATGACAAAACCCGGCGCTTTTGATTAAGTGTTCAAACTACAATTGCGCAGTAGTGGCAATCAGGGACGACAGCCCGCAAAGTGATAAATGCCATATTCTATGCTTAGAGAGCTCAGGAACATGATGTTAGAAATAACTTTTGACAGAGAGTCATTCTCAACAAAAAGACTGCTGTGAAACAAATTTTTAGTCAAGCTCACGGAACAAAATGGCGAATTGTTGATGGGATTCAAGTCGGATGGCAAAGTTTTCTGATCAAAGGTATTTTGTCTTACCCATAGGATAAAAAGATGGCTGCGCCATTTTTTTTAAGGCAGATTCTAGTCAGTCTAAAAGCTAAGGGACGGCAAACAGAATGCATTATTTTGCACATTCCTGCCAACTATGGTCTGAGTTACAAAGTCAATTACACTAGATTCTGTGAACCAATATGTCTCTCTCTACGGAACTGATGGGAAAGAACTATAGCAGGTAGTTTCACAGCCGCTGGGGAACGACCATACGCTATAAATCTTCAACATGAACACTTTTGAACACGATGTAGACTAAGTGATCATGAATCTCACAGCAAGATGAGAAATGAAGTCCGTACTGATTCATAAAGATCCGCTCCCCAAGGTGTTCATAATGCTCGTTTCCTCCGGAACGTTGGACCCCAGCGTGTGCAAAAGCAGAATAGGGAAAGGAAAAGGAAAGGGAAGTGATCTCGAACCAATCTAGCTCAAATGAACTCAATGAACAGATGAGCTAATCTTCCACTGGTTGTGACAGAGAAGACTGGCGCTATATACAGTATTTACAGGTTCATTGTACCGGGGAAATTCCCCTTGCTCATTTCGACAAGCACAATGAACAGCGGACCACGGCTTAACGTCCCGTCCTAAGGACTACGACTCTTTCCGGTAGCGTGCACGTCGGGTGAGCTACACAGCCGGGATCGAACCCGGGACGTCTAGTTCCACAGGCAGGATCGCTAACCACTGGACTAAGCACGCTTCAGAACCCCTGTGAATATCATTTGTGAATACAACAAGGATGACATAAGACTCCCGTGTTAATGTCTTAAAGAGGTACCAGGGGCGGCATCTTTGCGCGGGGCAGTTTCAGAATGTACAGCTAATGGGATATCTATGTCTTCCCGTCGAATACTGATGCTGTTTAATTTCAATAACAACTACGTTTAGCTTCATTCCGTCTAATTCAATGACAGTACTCGATCCCTGTGCAACCATTCGTTGTACCGTGGCTTATACCTGACATAAGCAAGAACGACAAGTGATCTTAATTCCACTACAACTGTCATAACTCAACGATAATCTATCAAGAATTAAGTACAAATCAATCCACGATTTATGCGCTACATGGCTATTAAAGCAGGTCTGGAAATTGTCATTGATGGTATCGAGGGAGTTTATTAAAGTGAGCAACAAGAAAGAGTCTCTCGAACACCCATCGCCGAAGTGAAACGAAGTCATTAAAACGTGATAAATTGTCATCTCTGACAGAAACGCTTAGCGACTAAAATGCGTCTCCATGCGTGACTCCACGGGGGAGTTGTTGCGAGGATGGAACTGCTACCTAATGAAACGCACGAGGCGAGTAGTACAGTCTCCTGGCTCCCGGGAATCGAACCCGGGCCGCCAGCGCACAAACCCAACGCACTTACCACTAGGTTAAAGGGTCCGGACCTGTAAGTGGCATTTGAACCACATCTTTACACTACTACCCATCATTTTCTTTTCTTTTTTCTGATGTTGAACATCGCTGTGCGGCACTTTTACCATTACTCACAGGACCGGCGAGGGAACCACTGAAACACACGAGATATTACAGTCTCCTGGCTCCCGGGGATCGAACCCGCGCACAAATTACCCAACGCACTTAAATGTACCACTAGGCTAGAAGGTCCGAACCTGTTAGACTGGTCAGTAAGTGGCGCTGAACCACACTGTTACAGCCATGCTCATTTGTATCCCAGAAACATCTTACGGTTCTGCTTCTTTAACAAGACCGCTAGCCTAATTCTTAATTCTGATTTGTTGTAACGGACTGCCCTACAGGCTTAAACATCGTACAAAGTATATTGCAGACACATCGTCGTTATCATACGAAGTGACGTGCGTTATGGTACTTCTGCTTTCACCGGCTTTCACGCGTTGTCTCCCCCGTGGACATTGCCAAGCCAGGAGGGCACTGTTTCGTGACTGCTCGCTGATGCTAATCGCATTCTAGCTCCTTCTCCACCCGTTACTTAAGGTTGCTGGCGCTATGGACATTATCCTGAGAGCCTTTGAAAGATCCACAGATACATGTAGTTAGTGGGACGAGTGTGAAGACTATGGGTTTGAGTATTTTGTCTCTTACTGCCCAGAGCACTTATGTTTCATAACAGCACAGGGAGCTACTTGAGGATGTTCACCGCTGTCTGTAATGGCATGTAAATCTTGATGTGTTTGTGTTTCTATGCGTATTTGGCAGTTCGTCCGGGGAGTTTTGTAACTGTAGCAGACGTGATAAAAGTAGATCACAGGATGCGGAAATACCGTGAAGCAGCGCGAATCAAATCTCTGAGCTATCAATAGCGAACATCTAATGACCCCACGTGGGGCACACATTCGTACATCGTGTACCCTCGTGTGTTTTAGCAGTCATTTAGTACAAATTGTACACCGATGTAATTAAGAGATATTTTACCCCGGAAAGCTTATCTGGGAAAAGATCCAGTACAAAGAACAACATGGAGTCGTCGAAGCTAACAAACAAACAAAAATAGAAAAGCTAAGATACAAAATTTCTCAGTAGGTGTCAGAAAAGACAAGCAAAAACTCCACCAGCAAGCCAGAGATCTAGTCGGATTTTTTAGTACAAATTGTACACCAATATAATTAAGAGCTTATCTGGGCAGAGATCCAGTACAAAGAACAAGAGTTGTCGAAGCTAACAAACAAACAAAAATAGAAAAGCTAAGATACACAATTTTTCAGTAGATGTCAGAAAAGACAAGCAAACCCTCCATCAGCAAGCCAAAGATCTAGTCGGATTTTTTAGTACAAATTGTACACCAATATAATTAAGAGATATTCTACCCTGAAGAGCTTATCTGGGCTAAGATCCAGTACAAAGAACAAGAGTCGTCGAAGCTAACAAACAAACAAAAATAGAAAAGCTAAGATACAAAATTTCTCCGTAGGTGTCAGAAAAGACAAGCAAAAACCCCATTAGCAAGCCAGAGATCTAGTCGGATTTTCTAGTACAAATTGTACACCAATATAATTGAGAGATATTCTACTGTGAAGAGCTTATCTGGGCAGAGATCCAGTACAAAGAACAAGGGTTGTCGAAGCTAGCAAACAAACAAAAATAAAAAAGCTAAGATACAAAATTTCTTCGTAGATGTAAGAAAAGACAAGCAAAAACCCCATCAGCAAGCCAGAGATCTAGTCGGATTTTTTAATACAAATTGTACACCAATATAATTAAGAGATTATCTGGGCAGAGATCCAGTACAAAGATCAAGGGTTGTCGACGCTAATAGAAAAATTCAAAAGTTAAGATGCAAAATTAAAGTTTCTCTATAGATGTCAGAAAAGACAGGCAGATACCCCATCAGCAAGCCAAAGATCTAGTCATATTTTTCTTTATCGGGATTTTGCAGGCAAAACTTTTACATGATATATCAACCCATGGCATAAGTGATATGTTATCTACGCCGTTATTGGAAGCAATCATGCATTGAATAGTCTTATCAACATTTTATAATCCAACGCGTATGGAGCAATGATTCAGGTGGTGCGATCGGATGCCATTCGTCATGTAGAAATCAATATCAACGACTGTAACATAACATTTGTTAACACATCAGTAGCCAACATAAGGAAATACGTGCCTTGTATGCCATAAAAACTGGTTTTCGCATACCACACTATAGAGAATTTGGACAGGTCCATTTTCTACATGTTGCCGATGGCTTTGTTTAATTATGTCAAAATCCCAATGGATAGGGTAAACGAAACTAAGTCAAGTTCATGGATCTAAAACAAATATTTTCCATTTGCCTCTGACTACCTTTTGGTACACTCTTCTCTTATTTTCAGACGTGGTGATGGCCCTTAAGATTGAAAGCGATAAGGAATTAAAGGCGTAATTGCAGCTTTGTCCAACTGTTGGCAGGCACAAGTAGACTCTATCAGCTACTATATAGAGACTGTCTCATTGATAACTATTAGTTTGGACAATTGAAGCCCTTGCCATTGTTCTAACTATAGTGTGATCACTAGTACATGAATATTGACAACGGCATGGCATTCATCTAACATTACTTAAATAAGCCTTGAGGAGCTTAGATATGACATTAACTCTCTTGGATATTGTGATAATTACATAGCCATTGATAAAGACCATATGATGAAGTTACTTGTCCGGAAAATATGGAAAAATTAGTCTGCTTCGGCAATAATCAATGCTAAATTGTCAAAGGTATATGCTCTTATTCATAATATGGGAATTATCAAGCACCAAGAGACGTCATTTTAAATAGGTCTTATAGACGCAATAGTTGTCGCCACAAATTAACTGTAAGTTAAACCGTCTGAAAATTTGATGATATTGCATATTCCTATGATTATTAATTGTCTGTCCTTTTTAATGTCACAAAACAGGATTGCATGACTCAGTCTCTTCTGAAAAGAAATATTACTCCATATTTACAAAATGGTCAACTCTGACATTCTAATTCTCTTAGGTTAGTCCATGGTACTGAACTCTTGTTGCTGTGAAAGATGCCTGGATAAATCAGCTATGTTGACGTGGGATTTACAGGTATTAAACAGTAAATTTGGCCTACAGGAAAGCTTATCCTCAGGCAGAACCATGGGACTTTAATCCCTGCGTTGTCTCCCAGTCTCAACTATAATCAATCTCCTTTTTTTGCATTGGGAGTTTGGCTTCGGATTTTATATTTAGCTTGTTTTTATTCAGATCTCCGTTAGTGATACAAAATTCACTATTCTTCCTGCCAAATAAAATATGTAATACAAATATAACAACTGAAATACAGTAGCAACAACATAATGTACTGTTAGATGTTGCTATTCTACTGATTAGTGGGGAAACTAATGTATATAAACAAGACAGCATCTATTGATTGTGTATTTGTCATGTTTCTCAGCATAGGGATTGCTTTGCATTACTGTCCCCACAGCAGTAACCACACGTTAACAACTGTAGAAATCTATGGGATCGAGCGCCCACAGAACGCTCGCTTTTTCAGTCGTTTTCGATAGCCAGTGATGCCCATACGTTAATAAGAGATTCATGTACGCAGTCTCAAACAAGATTGACGGTTGTTTTTAGGGCCCTTTTTTCTTCTTAAGCAATACGTCGCGTTGCTATATCTACAAGACCATGTTGACGCATGCAAAAATACGTTATGTACCTACGAGAGAGGTATC
Source organism: Branchiostoma lanceolatum (assembly GCF_035083965.1). NCBI lineage: Eukaryota > Metazoa > Chordata > Leptocardii > Amphioxiformes > Branchiostomatidae > Branchiostoma > Branchiostoma lanceolatum. The sequence continues at coordinate 17,243,511 of NC_089729.1, forward strand.
CTGAGTACTACTATTGTCCGTAGTGACCGCTGGTTCAATGCTTCTCGCTTGCTAACCACCGTGTTTAGCAAGCGAAAAGCATTGAGGCAGCGGTCACTACGAACAGTACTCAGGCTAGAAAAGACCCTTTCACCACAATTATTTTTCCACACTTTTGGTCAATTAAGTACAAAATTGATTGATCCACCAATTTACCCGCTAGTTTTCCTTCATTTAGCTAACAGTAGGCATATTAATAGATACATCGTTAGAGCGTTCACCTACCTTTCAGTATTGCTCTCACCGTTGTAGCGAAGTAGGAAAATCTGGGTTGTAATGTTGCAGCGGGCCGAACATGCTTCATAGCGCTCGCATCTTTACAACTGGACACTCCTGGCTCCTGTTTTCCACTGTAAAAAGAGCAGAACTGCATCGGGAAGTCTCTCTGGCAATGCCCAATAGGACAACAAGAGTTGAGGCCGTTAGCCACACACTGACACCAGTTGCCCGTGAGGGGGAGAACAGGCGGCTGTTCTACTTACCACTGGCACCCCTACGGTGAGTCATGAAGTTTCCAAGTACCTCTTGGGGAACGCGAGAAGTCGCTATCTTTGTGGGTGGATATCAGCACAGACATCTATTCCACCGCCTTGCAGCAGAGATACAAATTTGATCCGTGGTGTTATGCAGACGTACATATGAGGCGTGATATAACCTTTACTAGTACTACATACTCCGCACATCTATCTAGCTAGATGACAGCGCGATTGTCATAAACGTGAAAAGTGATTCCAGTCCAATCACGCGTTTAACGTTCAAACCCAAAGATAAGAAATTACGTACTCACCGGCGATGCCTAGATGTAGTTATGATCAGGATATGATAGGACGCCAGGATATCAATGGCACGTTTTTATGATATCAAATACTTCTGCATCGTTATGTTATGCATATATGATTTGTTCGAAGAGCTTCGCAAAGATCCAATAGCATTATCACTTTCTGGAATTAACGATGACAAATGATAAAGAATATCTGAGTTAGAAGGCAGATAATGCTAAGATGTATTCTTTACTGTATCATTTTCGATTAGTTTCTACAACAGTAGGTATTTGTTAATGAGTTGCTTAACATCAGTCAATTCTAGATTGTCGATATCCTTGCCAGTTGCCTATTTAAGCTCTTCATGATGCTCGTAAAGGTCAGCAGAGAAAATAGATCTTAAAGTGAAGTGGACATTCAACATATTCAGGTACAACAGTTACTGGCGATATAATGTCTGCTCCAGCATATGCCTGACCCGGTTCGCCATCCGTGTGACATTTTCCCGTGCAGGAGAAAGTACGGCAGGCAAATTGATGAGACTGTGTTGTCGCCTGCTGAGGAAAAAGGCAGCAACCCGCCGTGTTATCGACTCGTTTGGCCATTTAGACCACCTCCAATCTACAAGAACGGCACTCAGGGTTTGTATATGTATTACGCTAGTTTTACTGACAGGAAACACGCCCTCTAACGTCTCTTATAATGGGCAATCTGAGACACACGGGAGCGAGGAAAGATTTTCCTGCTACACTAGCAGGATCCGAGTTATGCTTAGGTCACATTTCAAAAGCGGGGCCCGACCGGGCAGTATGCGAAAACGAAAAATAAAAAATTCATATCAAGAAAATACACAATATATGGTTATTTTAGGAGTAATTTTTTACGTTTTGTGTATTTTTTGTACTTTTATATGATATTTTTCGTTCCCACAAGCTGCCCGGCCGGGCCCCGGGTTGGAAATGTAACCCAAGCATTATGCTATAGGGTCACATTTCCCAACCGGGGCCCGGCCGAGCTATTTTCGGAAACAAAAAATTAAAGTGCATATCAATAAATATGCACAAGCTATACTCTTAGATAATTTCTGGTACGTTTTGTGTTTTTATTGTCTTTTATATCATATTTTTCATTCCCAAAGACTCCCCGGATTGGAAATGTGACCATTCCACTTTATCGGTCACATGTCATGGTGACATTTACAGTGTAATGTAATCTCTAATCAAACTACAACATTAAGAGATGACATATTTCAGCAGCAATGGACACTAACATGACTATCGCGTAAGGCTATGTGAATATTTCTTTTTCTTAAACATTGATAGAAATATATATAAACTCTCAAAATGTCAAAGTGCAAGAGAGAAGGCTTATAATTGTCAGTAAAAAGATAATTTCGCTGGGTGACATGGACAGAAAGATATGTAAACTGTCAAATTATCAAATTACAAAAGAGAAGAACTATAGTTGTCACTAGAAAGATAATTTCGCTTTCTGTCAGTAAGTTGTGCTAAAATACATCTCTTTTATTGGTGTATAAAAGGTAAGGAATGAGGAAATGGCATTATCTTCAAAGGTATTTGAAGACTCTGTTATTTAGAAGTAATGGATATACTATCCCGGCCCCAAGCATATAAATCCATGGTATGTTGAAATCATAAGTCGCGCAGTTATACTACAGCATAAAGGGGAACCCTGATATATAACAAAGGATGTAAATAATGCCATATACTTCATACATAGAAATCATATTTGTACCAACAAGTTCATATTGGATCTAGATTAAGCAAAAACTTGTTGTTGTATGGGTAATCAATATATATGCAGGCACATATTCCAATGAAAACGATAACAGGTATGAAATCGGTATAAGTTTCCATAAACATGATTGCAAAAACGTTTATTACTTATAGATAACCTATGAAAATGCTTATAGGTAATGAATATACGCGTACATGCATACCTCATAATGAAAACTACAACAGTTGTAATAATCTAGTTTAATGTGGATCTCAATCAAAATAATTGCAAGGATATAAGTCATGTCCATCATGCACCGTTTTTCCCCGCTAGTTTTTAAACTAACCAATTTTCCTACTATCATACATACCATTAATGGTGACCCAACGTACCTGCATTGTATGTTAAAAACCTTAAAAGATCATCTCACTTTGTAGCTACTACATTGCATTGGCCAAATATCGTTTTCACAAGATTATAGAAGATTATCTAACATACATTATCTGTAGTCATTATTTCTGGTCTGTACTTCAACATTGAATGGCTGTAATTCCTTGTTAAAAGCCTTACGAGCCTACCTATCATCCGTGCTTAGTGGGTTTATGACCTATAGCCATGAATCAGTGGCTTACGAACTGCCATAAATGATCAGAAATGGGTTGATAATCAAGGCGGTTAGCGGGATAGATGTGTGTGTGACGATCCTATTGTACCCTTCTACATTAAATCATGATCTTATACGAGTAACTTGACTGGGTTGGGAGCGGAGACCACATTTTAAATGGATTTTATAATCCCAAAGGTGACGAACACCGTTAAAAGTTGTTCTCATTTGGGACTTTTTTAAGACACGACTAACACACGAGTCTGTCGTCTTATTGAATTTGCCGAATCCACAGAAACTTTGAGCGCTCACAAAATGTGCGAGCTTAGAACATTTCTTCATCTTAACAGCTTATCCTGAGGAAGAATCTTTGTAGCACTGTTTCAAGTATACGTTCTAGCACAAAACGGCCAACTTGATGATAATCTGTTACAACAAAAGCAGTATTTATATAGACATGATTACTAGCGATAACTAAGATTTTCATTATCAAACGATGTTGGGTGGGGGGAAAGAGAGAGATCATGTCGTCCATAACTGCTGATCCATTAGAACAATAAAATTGGTTTTAACCCTTGTCTGGTAAAAGCAAATTGCTAATCCATAAAGTCCCATCTGTGACGCCTCTCGTGGGTTAATGCATCCCTGGGGAGGGGGGCGAGTTGATAGAGTCCATCACTCATCGCAATGCCACACAGGTAACTTAAAGGCACCCAGAGCATTCTATGAGACTTGAAAAATGGAAATATTCTAGTTGGTGTAATCTTTATGAAATTGACAATTAATGCCAATGTTTACCACATTTGCGTTCTGATTTCTTTTCAAAAGTGCGCAAAAACGGCACAAAAATAATCTACATGGTAATCTTTAAGTTTCACGCGCCTACTGTAAATACTGTAGATACCATAGCCCCGCCTACCTCCGTCAAAACGTAGAAATGCAAAATTTAAACATAAAAATGCAAACATTTGACGGACATGCAGTCAGTCTCTCATTGGTCGAACCGCTTATTGTGATGGACAGTCAGGATCAAATTAGCGCTTGGATGTTCTATAATTTCCCACCACACAACGACATCGCATTTTTTGCGCCTTGAATGTCCATATGTAATGGTATAGTAACATTTAAACTTACTATGTGTAGGAATGACTAGAAATTGGAATTGCTTTATTCGAGTTTCAAGCCTCATAAAATGCTCTGGGTGCCTTTAACATGAGATTCCCATTGCCATCTTCGTCGTTTTAGTATGATTACAAACACTGGCCTTGTACACGTAATCCGCATCTATGTTACAATTTCTAACAAGCTCGTGAGATTTGTAGATCCTACGATAATACTTCCAAGGACATCTGTAACATCCGTCCGTTGCTTGAAAGGTATAACCTACAAAAGAGCTAGAGCTAATCCCCAAGTGCACGGAATAACTCTCGTTTGGTGCCGCCAAAGTGGGTCAAAAGTCACATATGTAAGCTTCATAGCACACAGGTGATTGCTCACTACGTACAAAGGGGTCCGCAGAGATTCGGTGATGTGAGGCGGTTACAAATGTTTTCAGGAAAGCAGCAGGGGGCCAATAGAAATTTTAGTGAACCTCAATCGCCAGTCAGCAGTTAAGGCGTTTAGCAGAAGTGCTCAGAAGTCCTCTGAGGATTTCTATGTATTCATGCATATGACAAGGCTTGTTATTTTATGACATCAAACATTAGACCCCCTAAACAAGCATTTAAGAGGTAATAAAGAGGGTTAACTGTTTTTTAAGTCCTCACAATTGTCCCTCAACTACCACATAATGATGATTTTATTGGCAATGGGATATGGTGGGTGTATAACGTTAATGTATGTATTACCGGCAGTACTGCCATAAAATCTCTTCCGCTTGTGGTCTTTTTATATTCACTAACATGCTTCATAGGCACACTAGACCATTAAGAAGAGGTGGCTATTACCAAGTCTATGATTTAAGTTTCCAACAGGTACCATGAAATATTAGAATGCCATTTTAACATGTGAGCTGTATACATATTAGGTCATGCATTGTCTTGTATGTATGTATGTATGTCTGTTTGTTTGTTTGTTTGTTTGTAAAGTTGTTTTACCGATGCGGTCTCCAATAATTGCATAAAAGAAATAGGGAATAGTTACGAAATTACTGTATTGAATAAACAGCGAAATACACCAAGAATGTAAGATTCATAATCCAGAATTGCAATACCTCGATATGGTCATAACACCAAAAATTCCATCTGACAGTACATAAGCCTGATTAGCCTCCGTTGCAGACTCCTTCCGGCTGTTGTCTTTTTCAAGCTACC